>NC_062987.1:1025000-1242427 GCF_023078275.1 Leguminivora glycinivorella | reverse complement strand
ATTGCCTCGTTTATAAACATTTTTAGGACGCTTCTAATGATGCCAAACACAAAGTGTAATGTACTCAGCTTCATGTGGAAAATTGTCAAAAATGAGTTTCTTCCTTAGGCAGATAACTATTTTCAGTTCGTTTGACCCAGTCATGTTCTTTCAATCTTTATGAAAATTGCCTCGTTAATAAACATTTTTAGGACGCTTCTAATGATGCCAAACACAAAGTGTAATGTACTCAGCTTCATGTGGAAAATTGTCAAAAATGAGTTTCTTCCTTAGGCAGATAACTATTTTCAGTTCGTTTGACCCAGTCATGTTCTTTCAATCTTTATGAAAATTGCCTCGTTTATAAACATTTTTAGGACGCTTCTAATGATGCCAAACACAAAGTGTAATGTACTCAGCTTCATGGGGAAAATTGTCAAAAATGAGTTTCTTCCTTAGGCAGATAACTATTTTCAGTTCGTTTGACCCAGTCGTGTTCTTTCAATCTTTATGAAAATTGCCTCGTTTATAACCATTTTTAGGACGCTTCTAATGATGCCAAACACAAAGTGTAATGTACTCAGCTTCATGTAGAAAATTGTCAAAAATTAGTTTTTTCCTTAGTCAGATAACTATTTTCAGTTCGTTTGACCCAGTCGTGTTCTTTCAATCTTAATGAAAATTACCTAGTTAATAAACATTTTTAAGACGCTTCTAATGATGCCAAACACAAAGTGTAATGTACTCAGCTTCATGTGGAAAATTGTCAATAATGAGTTTCTTCCTTAGGCAGATAACTATTTTCAGTTCGTTTGACCCAGTCATGTTCTTTCAATCTTTATGAAAATTGCCTCGTTTATAACCATTTTTAGGACGCTTCTAATGATGCCAAACACAAAGTGTAATGTACTCAGCTTCATGTGGAAAATTGTCAAAAATGAGTTTCTTCCTTAGGCAGATAACTATTTTCAGTTCGTTTGACCCAGTCATGTTCTTTCAATCTTTATGAAAATTGCCTCGTTTATAAAAATTTTTAGAACGCTTCTAATGATGCCAAACACAAAGTGTAATGTACTCAGCTTCATGTGGAAAATTGTCAAAAATGAGTTTCTTCCTTAGGCAGATAACTATTTTCAGTTCGTTTGACCCAGTCATGTTCTTTCAATCTTTATGAAAATTGCCTCGTTAATAAACATTTTTAGGACGCTTCTAATGATGCCAAACACAAAGTGTAATGTACTCAGCTTCATGTGGAAAATTGTCAAAAATGAGTTTCTTCCTTAGGCAGATAACTATTTTCAGTTCGTTTGACCCAGTCATGTTCTTTCAATCTTTATGAAAATTGCCTCGTTTATAAACATTTTTAGGACGCTTCTAATGATGCCAAACACAAAGTGTAATGTACTCAGCTTCATGGGGAAAATTGTCAAAAATGAGTTTCTTCCTTAGGCAGATAACTATTTTCAGTTCGTTTGACCCAGTCGTGTTCTTTCAATCTTTATGAAAATTGCCTCGTTTATAACCATTTTTAGGACGCTTCTAATGATGCCAAACACAAAGTGTAATGTACTCAGCTTCATGTAGAAAATTGTCAAAAATTAGTTTTTTCCTTAGTCAGATAACTATTTTCAGTTCGTTTGACCCAGTCGTGTTCTTTCAATCTTAATGAAAATTACCTAGTTAATAAACATTTTTAAGACGCTTCTAATGATGCCAAACACAAAGTGTAATGTACTCAGCTTCATGTGGAAAATTGTCAATAATGAGTTTCTTCCTTAGGCAGATAACTATTTTCAGTTCGTTTGACCCAGTCATGTTCTTTCAATCTTTATGAAAATTGCCTCGTTTATAACCATTTTTAGGACGCTTCTAATGATGCCAAACACAAAGTGTAATGTACTCAGCTTCATGTGGAAAATTGTCAAAAATGAGTTTCTTCCTTAGGCAGATAACTATTTTCAGTTCGTTTGACCCAGTCATGTTCTTTCAATCTTTATGAAAATTGCCTCGTTTATAAAAATTTTTAGAACGCTTCTAATGATGCCAAACACAAAGTGTAATGTACTCAGCTTCATGTGGAAAATTGTCAAAAATGAGTTTCTTCCTTAGGCAGATAACTATTTTCAGTTCGTTTGACCCAGTCATGTTCTTTCAATCTTTATGAAAATTGCCTCGTTTATAAACATTTTTAAGACGCTTCTAATGATGCCAAACACAAAGTGTAATGTACTCAGCTTCATGTGGAAAATTGTCAAAAATGAGTTTCTTCCTTAGGCAGATAACTATTTTCAGTTCGTTTGACCCAGTCATGTTCTTTCAATCTTTATGAAAATTGCCTCGTTTATAAACATTTTTAGGACGCTTCTAATGATGCCAAACACAAAGTGTAATGTACTCAGCTTCATGTGGAAAATTGTCAAAAATGAGTTTCTTCCTTAGGCAGATAACTATTTTCAGTTCGTTTGACCCAGTCATGTTCTTTCAATCTTTATGAAAATTGCCTCTTTTATAAACATTTTTAGGACGCTTCTAATGATGCCAAACACAAAGTGTAATGTACTCAGCTTCATGTGGAAAATTGTCAAAAATGAGTTTCTTCCTTAGGCAGATAACTATTTTCAGTTCGTTTGACCCAGTCATGTTCTTTCAATCTTTATGAAAATTGCCTCGTTTATAACCATTTTTAGGACGCTTCTAATGATGCCAAACACAAAGTGTAATGTACTCAGCTTCATGTGGAAAATTGTCAAAAATGAGTTTCTTCCTTAGGCAGATAACTATTTTCAGTTCGTTTGACCCAGTCATGTTCTTTCAATCTTTATGAAAATTGCCTCGTTTATAAACATTTTTAGGACGCTTCTAATGATGCCAAACACAAAGTGTAATGTACTCAGCTTCATGGGGAAAATTGTCAAAAATGAGTTTCTTCCTTAGGCAGATAACTATTTTCAGTTCGTTTGACCCAGTCGTGTTCTTTCAATCTTTATGAAAATTGCCTCGTTTATAACCATTTTTAGGACGCTTCTAATGATGCCAAACACAAAGTGTAATGTACTCAGCTTCATGTAGAAAATTGTCAAAAATTAGTTTTTTCCTTAGTCAGATAACTATTTTCAGTTCGTTTGACCCAGTCGTGTTCTTTCAATCTTAATGAAAATTACCTAGTTAATAAACATTTTTCAGACGCTTCTAATGATGCCAAACACAAAGTGTAATGTACTCAGCTTCATGTGGAAAATTGTCAAAAATGAGTTTCTTCCTTAGGCAGATAACTATTTTCAGTTCGTTTGACCCAGTCATGTTCTTTCAATCTTTATGAAAATTGCCTCGTTTATAACCATTTTTAGGACGCTTCTAATGATGCCAAACACAAAGTGTAATGTACTCAGCTTCATGTGGAAAATTGTCAAAAATGAGTTTCTTCCTTAGGCAGATAACTATTTTCAGTTCGTTTGACCCAGTCATGTTCTTTCAATCTTTATGAAAATTGCCTCGTTTATAAACATTTTTAGGACGCTTCTAATGATGCCAAACACAAAGTGTAATGTACTCAGCTTCATGTGGAAAATTGTCAAAAATGAGTTTCTTCCTTAGGCACATAACTATTTTCAGTTCGTTTGACCCAGTCATGTTCTTTCAATCTTTATGAAAATTGCCTCGTTTATAAACATTTTTAGGACGCTTCTAATGATGCCAAACACAAAGTGTAATGTACTCAGCTTCATGTGGAAAATTGTCAAAAATGAGTTTCTTCCTTAGGCAGATAACTATTTTCAGTTCGTTTGACCCAGTCATGTTCTTTCAATCTTTATGAAAATTGCCTCGTTTATAAACATTTTTAGGACGCTTCTAATGATGCCAAACACAAAGTGTAATGTACTCAGCTTCATGTGGAAAATTGTCAAAAATGAGTTTCTTCCTTAGGCAGATAACAATTTTCAGTTCGTTTGACCCAGTCATGTTCTTTCAATCTTTATGAAAATTGCCTCGTTTATAACCATTTTTAGGACGCTTCTAATGATGCCAAACACAAAGTGTAATGTACTCAGCTTCATGTGGAAAATTGTCAAAAATGAGTTTCTTCCTTAGGCAGATAACTATTTTCAGTTCGTTTGACCCAGTCATGTTCTTTCAATCTTTATGAAAATTGCCTCGTTTATAAACATTTTTAGGACGCTTCTAATGATGCCAAACACAAAGTGTAATGTACTCAGCTTCATGGGGAAAATTGTCAAAAATGAGTTTCTTCCTTAGGCAGATAACTATTTTCAGTTCGTTTGACCCAGTCGTGTTCTTTCAATCTTTATGAAAATTGCCTCGTTTATAACCATTTTTAGGACGCTTCTAATGATGCCAAACACAAAGTGTAATGTACTCAGCTTCATGTAGAAAATTGTCAAAAATTAGTTTTTTCCTTAGTCAGATAACTATTTTCAGTTCGTTTGACCCAGTCGTGTTCTTTCAATCTTAATGAAAATTACCTTGTTAATAAACATTTTTAAGACGCTTCTAATGATGCCAAACACAAAGTGTAATGTACTCAGCTTCATGTGGAAAATTGTCAAAAATGAGTTTCTTCCTTAGGCAGATAACTATTTTCAGTTCGTTTGACCCAGTCATGTTCTTTCAATCTTTATGAAAATTGCCTCGTTTATAACCATTTTTAGGACGCTTCTAATGATGCCAAACACAAAGTGTAATGTACTCAGCTTCATGTGCAAAATTGTCAAAAATGAGTTTCTTCCTTAGGCAGATAACTATTTTCAGTTCGTTTGACCCAGTCATGTTCTTTCAATCTTTATGAAAATTGCCTCGTTTATAAACATTTTTAGGACGCTTCTAATGATGCCAAACACAAAGTGTAATGTACTCAGCTTCATGTGGAAAATTGTCAAAAATGAGTTTCTTCCTTAGGCAGATAACTATTTTCAGTTCGTTTGACCCAGTCATGTTCTTTCAATCTTTATGAAAATTGCCTCGTTTATAAACATTTTTAGGACGCTTCTAATGATGCCAAACACAAAGTGTAATGTACTCAGCTTCATGTGGAAAATTGTCAAAAATGAGTTTCTTCCTTAGGCAGATAACTATTTTCAGTTCGTTTGACCCAGTCGTGTTCTTTCAATCTTTATGAAAATTGCCTCGTTTATAAACATTTTTAGGATGCTTCTAATGATGCCAAACACAAAGTGTAATGTACTCAGCTTCATGTGGAAAATTGTCAAAAATGAGTTTCTTCCTTAGGCAGATAACTATTTTCAGTTCGTTTGACCCAGTCATGTTCTTTCAATCTTTATGAAAATTGCCTCGTTTATAAACATTTTTAGGACGCTTCTAATGATGCCAAACACAAAGTGTAATGTACTCAGCTTCATGTGGAAAATTGTCAAAAATGAGTTTCTTCCTTAGGCAGATAACTATTTTCAGTTCGTTTGACCCAGTCGTGTTCTTTCAATCTTTATGAAAATTGCCTCGTTTATAAACATTTTTAGGATGCTTCTAATGATGCCAAACACAAAGTGTAATGTACTCAGCTTCATGTGGAAAATTGTCAAAAATGAGTTTCTTCCTTAGGCAGATAACTATTTTCAGTTCGTTTGACCCAGTCATGTTCTTTCAATCTTTATGAAAATTGCCTCGTTTATAAACATTTTTAGGACGCTTCTAATGATGCCAAACACAAAGTGTAATGTACTCAGCTTCATGTGGAAAATTGTCAAAAATGAGTTTCTTCCTTAGGCAGATAACTATTTTCAGTTCGTTTGACCCAGTCATGTTCTTTCAATCTTTATGAAAATTGCCTCGTTTATAAACATTTTTAGGACGCTGCTAATGATGCCAAACACAAAGTGTAATGTACTCAGCTTCATGTGCAAAATTGTCAAAAATGAGTTTCTTCCTTAGGCAGATAACTATTTTCAGTTCGTTTGACCCAGTCATATTCTTTCAATCTTTATGAAAATTGCCTCGTTTATAAACATTTTTAGGACGCTTCTAATGATGCCAAACACAAAGTGTAATGTACTCAGCTTCATGTGGAAAATTGTCAAAAATGAGTTTCTTCCTTAGGCAGATAACTATTTTCAGTTCGTTTGACCCAGTCATGTTCTTTCAATCTTTATGAAAATTGCCTTGTTTATAAACATTTTTAGGACGCTTCTAATGATGCCAAACACAAAGTGTAATGTACTCAGCTTCATGTGGAAAATTGTCAAAAATGAGTTTCTTCCTTAGGCAGATAACTATTTTCAGTTCGTTTGACCCAGTCATGTTCTTTCAATCTTTATGAAAATTGCCTCGTTTATAACCATTTTTAGGACGCTTCTAATGATGCCAAACACAAAGTGTAATGTACTCAGCTTCATGTGGAAAATTGTCAAAAATGAGTTTCTTCCTTAGGCAGATAACTATTTTCAGTTCGTTTGACCCAGTCATGTTCTTTCAATCTTTATGAAAATTGCCTCGTTTATAAACATTTTTAGGACGCTTCTAATGATGCCAAACACAAAGTGTAATATATTCAGCTTCATGTGGAAAATTGTCAAAAATGAGTTTCTTCCTTAGGCAGATAACTATTTTCAGTTCGTTTGACCCAGTCATGTTCTTTCAATCTTTATGAAAATTGCCTCGTTTATAAACATTTTTAGGACGCTTCTAATGATGCCAAACACAAAGTGTAATGTACTCAGCTTCATGGGGAAAATTGTCAAAAATGAGTTTCTTCCTTAGGCAGATAACTATTTTCAGTTCGTTTGACCCAGTCGTGTTCTTTCAATCTTTATGAAAATTGCCTCGTTTATAACCATTTTTAGGACGCTTCTAATGATGCCAAACACAAAGTGTAATGTACTCAGCTTCATGTGCAAAATTGTCAAAAATGAGTTTCTTCCTTAGGCAGATAACTATTTTCAGTTCGTTTGACCCAGTCATGTTCTTTCAATCTTTATGAAAATTGCCTCGTTTATAAACATTTTTAGGACGCTTCTAATGATGCCAAACACAAAGTGTAATGTACTCAGCTTCATGTGGAAAATTGTCAAAAATGAGTTTCTTCCTTAGGCAGATAACTATTTTCAGTTCGTTTGACCCAGTCATGTTCTTTCAATCTTTATGAAAATTGCCTCGTTTATAAACATTTTTAGGACGCTTCTAATGATGCCAAACACAAAGTGTAATGTACTCAGCTTCATGGGGAAAATTGTCAAAAATGAGTTTCTTCCTTAGGCAGATAACTATTTTCAGTTCGTTTGACCCAGTCGTGTTCTTTCAATCTTTATGAAAATTGCCTCGTTTATAACCATTTTTAGGACGCTTCTAATGATGCCAAACACAAAGTGTAATGTACTCAGCTTCATGTAGAAAATTGTCAAAAATTAGTTTTTTCCTTAGTCAGATAACTATTTTCAGTTCGTTTGACCCAGTCGTGTTCTTTCAATCTTAATGAAAATTACCTAGTTAATAAACATTTTTAAGACGCTTCTAATGATGCCAAACACAAAGTGTAATGTACTCAGCTTCATGTGGAAAATTGTCAAAAATGAGTTTCTTCCTTAGGCAGATAACTATTTTCAGCTCGTTTGACCCAGTCATGTTCTTTCAATCTTTATGAAAATTGCCTCGTTTATAAACATTTTTAGGACGCTGCTAATGATGCCAAACACAAAGTGTAATGTACTCAGCTTCATGTGCAAAATTGTCAAAAATGAGTTTCTTCCTTAGGCAGATAACTATTTTCAGTTCGTTTGACCCAGTCATGTTCTTTCAATCTTTATGAAAATTGCCTCGTTTATAAACATTTTTAGGACGCTTCTAATGATGCCAAACACAAAGTGTAATGTACTCAGCTTCATGTGGAAAATTGTCAAAAATGAGTTTCTTCCTTAGGCAGATAACTATTTTCAGTTCGTTTGACCCAGTCATGTTCTTTCAATCTTTATGAAAATTGCCTCGTTTATAAACATTTTTAGGACGCTTCTAATGATGCCAAACACAAAGTGTAATGTACTCAGCTTCATGTGGAAAATTGTCAAAAATGAGTTTCTTCCTTAGGCAGATAACTATTTTCAGTTCGTTTGACCCAGTCATGTTCTTTCAATCTTTATGAAAATTGCCTCGTTTATAACCATTTTTAGGACGCTTCTAATGATGCCAAACACAAAGTGTAATGTACTCAGCTTCATGTGGAAAATTGTCAAAAATGAGTTTCTTCCTTAGGCAGATAACTATTTTCAGTTCGTTTGACCCAGTCATGTTCTTTCAATCTTTATGAAAATTGCCTCGTTTATAAACATTTTTAGGACGCTTCTAATGATGCCAAACACAAAGTGTAATATATTCAGCTTCATGTGGAAAATTGTCAAAAATGAGTTTCTTCCTTAGGCAGATAACTATTTTCAGTTCGTTTGACCCAGTCATGTTCTTTCAATCTTTATGAAAATTGCCTCGTTTATAAACATTTTTAGGACGCTTCTAATGATGCCAAACACAAAGTGTAATGTACTCAGCTTCATGTGCAAAATTGTCAAAAATGAGTTTCTTCCTTAGGCAGATAACTATTTTCAGTTCGTTTGACCCAGTCATGTTCTTTCAATCTTTATGAAAATTGCCTCGTTTATAAACATTTTTAGGACGCTTCTAATGATGCCAAACACAAAGTGTAATGTACTCAGCTTCATGTGGAAAATTGTCAAAAATGAGTTTCTTCCTTAGGCAGATAACTATTTTCAGTTCGTTTGACCCAGTCATGTTCTTTCAATCTTTATGAAAATTGCCTCGTTTATAAACATTTTTAGGACGCTTCTAATGATGCCAAACACAAAGTGTAATGTACTCAGCTTCATGTGGAAAATTGTCAAAAATGAGTTTCTTCCTTAGGCAGATAACTTTTTCAGTTCGTTTGACCCAGTCATGTTCTTTCAATCTTTATGAAAATTGCCTCGTTTATAACCATTTTTAGGACGCTTCTAATGATGCCAAACACAAAGTGTAATGTACTCAGCTTCATGTGGAAAATTGTCAAAAATTAGTTTCTTCCTTAGGCAGATAACTATTTTCAGTTCGTTTGACCCAGTCATGTTCTTTCAATCTTTATGAAAATTGCCTCGTTTATAAACATTTTTAGGACGCTTCTAATGATGCCAAACACAAAGTGTAATGTACTCAGCTTCATGTGAAAATTTATTAATTTCTGTTAGGCAGCTATGTTGTGAAGTTAGCTGCCTGTGTATTTTTGCAATTTTTGTATTTTTTTATATCATTTTGTGATGATATTTGACTAAAAATATACTTTAAGAGTACTTGAGACCTTGAAATCGCATATTTTATTGTTTTAACGCATTTAAAATTTTCGACTTTTTCATTTGGTCGGGTTACCATAGGCAGATAACTTTAGGCTGCTAACTTCACGCCGATCTAGTTCACTACGCGCTAGGCCACGCCGTGCAAAGGCTATATACCTATAACCTGTAGGTTACTTTCCAATATGTATCTATAAACTTTTTACTAAAACTGCATAAATGCCAAATTAACGTTTCAAAACTGAGTAGGTTCGGTGTAACATAAAGTTGGCGTCGCCGTCGGCAACACTGACTTAAATTACCACTCCTTTGCTTCCACTTTGGCTCGTGTCTGTTGCTAAGAATGATTCAAATAGTGAAAGTTGCTTCAAGTAGTTAATAATTATTGCAGTTAATAGAGTTCGCATGTTGAGTTTGACGACCGGTCTTGCCTAGATTAGGTAGTGACCCTGCCTGCTAAGTTGACGGTTCTAAGTTCGAATCCTGGTAAGGTAAGATATTTGTTCCCGAGATATGGATGTTTTTAATTAAGATTTTAAAGTATTTTCACATTATGCCTAAGATTTATTGTTTTCCGAGTAGGTACTCACAATACAAGCATGTACAATCATAATAGATATAGATGGCCTATAATAGTTATTTGTTATACAAGGGGGCAAAGTTTTATCTTAACGCCGAGTGTGGAATTGAAAACAAGCAAGTGAAAGGATTCCATGTTGAACCACGAGCGAAGCGAGTGGTTCGAGAGTAGAATCCTGAACTTGCGAGTTTTTTAACACACGAGAAGTTAAATATGACGGAGACCAGCCGGTTGGCGGCGGCGCCCGCTCGGGATGGATGGCCAAAGGATGAGCGGCATGGGCGCGTGGAGTGGTTCTTCGTGTATTGCTTACTTCACAGCTACACTCGCATGCTACGATTTCGTGAAATATACTCTGGACCACATTGACCATTCCTAAACTAACCTCTATTTATTACTCAGTGCCAAAAATCAATAAGGATTGCTCTAGGAAAGACGGATTGCTCAGAAATGAGGAATCAACATGAAAACGGTTAAGACTTTATTTTCAAATAAGCTACACCGGTTCTAACCCTACGCCACTTTCCCGGGAAGAATTCAGTCCCATCTTAATTAGGGTTCCGTAGTCAACTAGGAACCCTTATAGTTTCGCCATGTCTGTCTGTCCGTCCGTCCGTCCGTCCGCGGATAATCTCAGTAACCGTAAGCACTAGAAAGCTGAAATTTGGTACCAATATGTATATCAATCACGCCAACAAAGTGCAAAAATAAAAAATGGAAAAAAATGTTTTATTAGGGTACGGTCCCCTACATGTAAAGTGGGGGCTGATTTTTTTTTTCATTCCAACCCCAACGTGTGATATATTGTTCGATAGGTATTTAAAAATGAATAAGGGTTTACTAAGATCGTTTTTTGATAATATTAATATTTTCGGAAATAATCGCTCCTAAAGGAAAAAAAAGTGCGTCCCCCCCCTCTAACTTTTGAACCAAATGTTTAAAAAATATGAAAAAAATCACAAAAGTAGAACTTTATAAAGACTTTCTAGGAAAATTGTTTTGAACTTGATAGGTTCAGTAGTTTTTGAGAAAAATACGAAAAACTACGGAACCCTACACTGAGCGTGGCCCGACACGCTCTTGGCCGGTTTTTTCAGAAGAGTATCCCATTTGGGACCGGCAAGAAACCCGGAGGGTCACGTCTTTTCAAGTCATAGGGTCACGTCTTTTCAAGGTCAAGTCAACGGTTAAAGAACGATAAGATTCAATAAGCTATCGAAATAATCCTTCAGGTATAAGCCTTCAGGAACGAGGCGAATTAGGCACGAGCGTGGTCAACGTCTATAAGCTACAACGGTCTGATCAAGAATCATCCGAATGAATCAATGGGGCAAATGAAAATGGGCAAAACGCAAATGATCAAGAATCTGACAACCTTTTTATAGCATGATTCAAACAAGAATCCTCACCATCCCCGCTCAGAGCGGTCAGGTCACATTTCCGTTTACCGTCAAAGTGACGTTAATTTCCAAGTAATCAATTGACGTTTTAAATCTCAACAACATTTCCACCTCGTGCCGAAAACACCCAAGTTAAAACGACTTGACGTTCCAAAAGCCTTTTACCAACAATCAAAAGAGAATCAATAACAACTGTCATGTTTAACGACATCATCTGCGATTGACACTAAAATGGTTTGTTTACATCACAGAATATATAATAGTACAAGTACAGAAGGCTCACTCCTTTGATGTTCACAAAACGCCGCCATTCTAAATTCATACCTACATTAACAAACGGACCGCACGCGTGCAGACGACATTGAATTCTATTGCGCCGCGCGAAGGTCGTCGCCACTGAATGGGCCGCGAACTCGCGGCCGCCGGCATGTACTTGTAGCGCGGCGAAAGGATCGCGGAGTGAGCCGCCCCTGTTTACATTCGACTACCCGCAGTACCCGCGTTAATACAAAAATAACAATATTGGTGTCGGAACTGCCTCACGATACGACAAATACATTTGCACCCGAGTGTAACACAAAACTTTTCCCCTCGCTGTAGTGAGGAAACTACAACGCAAAAAATGCGTTTATCACTGCTTATTTATTTATTTATTTTATTTAAACTTTATTGCACAATTGGAAAAAAAAAGTACAAATGGCGAACTTAATGCCTTGAGGCATTCTCTACCAGTCAACCATAGGGCCAAACAGAAATTCGCGAATGTGGGTGCAGTGAGAAAAATACAGCCAAATGCTTCCAGTAGTTCCACAGGTGGTAAATCATCTTTATTACTAGATTCACCTACTTTTATCAATTTTAAAGCAGTTAATTTGACTTTATTCAAGGTCAAATTACTTTACCCACTAGTGGGTAAAATGCGTTTTTACCCACTGGTATTATAGGACAAAACACGTGTTTCCGAGCTAGTGAGGGGAAATATTAATTATTTGTCTCTGCAAAATATACAGGGTGCAGCATTGTTGGTAGTGCAGAAACCCTTCATTGGCAGAAGTAATATGAGTCGTCCTTAGTGGAGCCACCAAGTTTGTTATACATGTGGGGGTGGACGAAAATTTCATCATTGGTCTGAATAAGATACCATAAACGACAAAAAAATATGTGTTATTATAATTATAATGAAATATTTCGGTTATTCCGTAGTTGGATGTTTTGACGATGAAATTAAACTGTTGTGAGATACACTAATGTTATGATTATTTTACGTTTAAACCTCAATTGTATTTATTCAAAACTCAAATTAAATATAACCGAGTATGAAACAGCTTACAAGGTAATATATTCTGCCCTGCTAAGCCGTATATCATAACCAAATGATTTTGAAAATGGAACTGTCAGCTATACATCGTGTTTTTTTTGTTTTCTGTTAAACTCGACACGTCGTTAGGTTAATTATCACCTGTCCATTATCGCCGCCCTGTTAAATTCGCAAAAAAAAATGTCATCGTTTTCACCTAAATACATACATACATACAATCACGCCTGTTTCCCAGAGGGGTAGGCAGAGATCACGGATTTCCATTTACTACTACGGATTTCACATAAATAATAAATAAATTTATTAGTGTGAGAGACCCTTTAGAATAACATTCAAGTTAGTGTCAAGTGAGTGATGGCACATGTCAAAACAAATAACATTAGGGATTGGTAAAGGCTGTGACACACGTGTTCAGCATTTATCTTAATTTTTTTAATAACTCGATAACCGTAAGAGTTAAGACGCTAGTTTCTTAGAGAAATTAATTGTATTTGATGTTATGAATCTTCTCTTAAAGTTACCGGAATTCAATAAAAACAGTGGGTAGATACTTAAATATAAGTTACATATGGATTTTTGTTTGATATAGCGCTTTTCAGCTTAAGAGGGCAGTATTTTACTTTCAAACAACGTGAACGTTTTCATTCACCCCCGTCCACACTAACCCCGCAAATAGGCGAGATCTTAAAATTTAATTATGCCCCTTGTTTGCAATGATCCAAGTTTCGCGAGAAACTTAAGCTGTTAAAGACGCACGTGACTCACCCTGCGGCGATTCAGAACAGGGTACGTGGTCGAATTACACTTCTACAGGCAGCCAAGTATGGTCGCGCGATAAATGATAAAACATCTGGCCGTCCCTATCGCACTTACTATACTGCGATAGGGACGGCCTGATGTTTTATCGTCTATCGCGCGACCATGCTTCCCGTGCAGGGTGTGGCCTGTAATAGGAGCAAAAAAAATAACTGTAGCTTGTACCAAGGATGATTTATATAGGACTAGCGTTTGCCCGCGGCTTCGCTCGCGTTAAATTCGAAAATTGGGGAATGCTCCATACAAAACTCCCACCTCCCTTTTAGAGAAGTAGGGGGTTAGAAAGGACAAAAAGTAGCCTATGTCACTCTCCGTCTCTTCAACTATCTCCGCCTCAAAAATCACGTCAATTCGTCGCTCCGTTTTGCCGTGAAAGACGAACAAACAGACACACATATTCCATTTACAATATTAGCATGGATTTACAATCTTCATACTAAGAGTCGTACCTCAATTTTTTAGCGCCACCTATTATATACGAGTATGTAGGTCTGTATGCCTCCCTTTTTCTCTAACGCGAAGAAAAAGGACTGCATGTTGCTTATGATCATATTTCTATGATAAACATATGATAGTGGACTATCGGCCTTAAGTAAATATTACAAATAAGGTACATACATACATACAGCCTGTATCCCATAAAGGGGTAGGCTGAGCACATGACACTACTCAACTTTCAAATTTGAGGGTGCAGTGACAGATTGCCAGCCTCTCGCCTACGCTTCAAGCAAATCCTTATCCCACAGTCGACTTCTACGACACCCACTGCGCTGCCTCCAGAACTGGTATAATACAATAGATGTGGGTACCAAGACAGCCAAGGTCAAATGGGATTGGGCGGGGCATGTTTGCCGAATGCACCCGGAACGCTGGGCCAAAGTACCTATCTACTGAATGGTTACCATTACCACCAATTAGCCGGGGCAAAGTTAGACCAAAGAAGAGAAGACGGGACGAGCTCCACTTATTTTGCAACAACTGGCAAGAGCGGGCATCAAACAGTGGGGAGTGGAGAAAGGAAGGGAAGGCCTTTGCCTAGCAATGGGATACTATTTAGGCTATACCATATAGAGAAGCAACTGATGTATCAGGGAGATTGTTAGGAGAGATGTAGAATATATTAAACGGATATAACAGCTATTATCAAACCACCAGCCGGCTGGTGGCCGTCCGGCGGGTCGACCCGGGTATCGCTGGGAGGACAGTGTGGTGGCGGATCTGCGTCGGCTTCAGGTCAGTGACTGGCAAGAGGCTGCACAGGATCAGGACAGGTGGCGATCTCTCGTTTCGGAGGCCAAGATTCACTTTGGATCACTGAGCCAAAATACCACCTACCTCGGCGCTATGCCTATTTCACGGGAAGATACTGAAAGGAAAATTTCCATTAGTTCTGAAGCAAAGACGACGATAAGTATACGTATAATTTGATTGCAAATTCTCACTTATGGTGCTCAGACAAGTTCGCTTACTGAGTTGCAAAAGACCGATTTGAAGGAAAATCAAAAATATAACCTGTATACCTAGTTGATATAATTATTATTACGCTTACCGTAGTTGATTTATTATATGCTAAAAAACTGTATATCTTTTTTGAAGTTACTCCAAAGCACAAAGTTAGTATTTTTCTCGTATTGGTGTACCAATTAAAAAGTTTTGTGTTGCACTCGGAGGCAAAATTTGTTTAATCTTCGTGCATTGGAACCCTCACAACGCTCAAGATTTCACTTCAATATTGTATCATGTATTTCGCTTACTCAATCAATATTGGCACGTGCGGTTAAACAACTTTCTCCATTGTAAAACAATTAAGTAATGCCTTTTTGTTCATTATTATATATTGTAAAGTAGGTAGCTTATTACATTATTATAATAAAGGGCAATACATACATGTAGGTACCATTAAGTTCAGTAATGTAACAACAATATATTATTAACTTTTCTGTTGTTAAAGCGATACATTGCCAAACATTTACTGAATCCCCATTAACTTCGATAACATACATATATCTTAGTAGACCAGATACAGCACACGTATTTTGTGTGTAATAATCGATATCTGATATTGTTCTATTATTTTGGAAACCTGTTCAAGTATCAATGCTCCACACGGTCAGTCCGCGTGACATTGAATTTTAATTACTAAATTAAAACTATCCTTAAAAAATCTAGTCTACTTGGTAAACAGAAAGAAACCTTTCCTTACGAATTCAACATAATATTTTGAATGTATATACTTATATTTTAGTACAAAACCACACAGCTTACTATATTGCATATTTCTAGGTCAACGAGAAGTAACTACCCTATAATTTTGATCTTTAAAGAGTGTGAAAATCATAGTTTTACGACATAAACTACAATGTTTTTTTTGCCTTGCTATAAAACTGTGATTACAAGTTTCGATACAATGTTGATTCTGTTGCAGGCTCAGTAACTCTAAGTCAAAGTCAATAGGGTGAGTCGTAGGGTTAGAGTCGGTGTAGCTTTATTTGACGTTCATAATTATGCGCATTGTAATATGCCTACTTGAAAAATAAATATTTCATTTTCACTTTTCAATATTCTTTATTCAAATCGGCTTACAATAAGCACTTTTAAATCGTCTACAATGTACAATAATCATCTTATTCTAAATATCAGAGCAATCTATTGGTGGAATGAACCGTTTTGTTTAGTCTACTTTTGAAGTTTTGACCATTCAATTGCAGCGCTCTTGCGACTTCTATCATGATACGTCTGTGTCCCACAGCAGCCTATATCTGCTCAGCACAACTGACTTCCCGATTACGAGACCAATCGTCTTCGCGGTACATTTAGCAATTGCCAAGCGTCGAGTTAAGGTAGTCTCTTAAACAGAAAGTATTTAAGTGTATCGGGAGTGGGCAGATAAAATATACGTTGAAACGTCTACTTAAGAAGCCCTAAAATTTTACATTATTAATTTTTTAAGCCTAATATTCGTTTTCTTGATATTTAGGTATGTCTTGTGTACTTGTGTATTTTGTAGTTATCACGAATAAATAATTGATTGATTGATTGATCTTTAAAGTAACCTCAGGCGTCTCAAGGACAGCTTGGTCCTTGTGGTCTCAGAGAAAGTTGGCTGGTTGACATCAACATCTTCTAGCTGTACAAGTGTTTCAAACTACCCGTACTTGGTCCTGATGATTATTCACTCAAACCACATTCACATTATGTGTAAAGACACATAAAATTGCACATAAAAGTCGCTGAACAAATGTTGGTCAGTTTATGGAGCAGAGCCTACAGTTAAAATTTTTGCTTTGTTACATGCTCCACTCTGTATTAAACGAATTAATTAGTGCGAGGGGATTTTAATAATAACATTAAAGTTAGTTTCAAGTGTATGGCGGCACATGTCAAAAAAATTACGTTAGGAAGTGGTAAAGGATGTCACACACGTGTTCAGTAATTAAATAAATGTTTGTAATGATAGCTGTAAGAGAAGACAGAAATTTCTTTATTTGTATATCTTTAAAACAATATTTGTTTCTGTGTACGAACGAAATAACATTACAAACTCTGGGGCATCGTAAATAGTCATGTACGTGTAGTCGAGTTCATAAATATGTGTACATTTTTTCACCTTATTGCAACGAGTTAAGGTTACGAAATGTACACATATTTATGAATCGACTGTACATTTGGTATGCCGCGGAATTCGCAGTCCGGAGTAGCCGGGGCATGGCGTAACAGACCCGTGAAGTAATATTCAATTAATTTATTTCAAGGACCAACTGATCATTGTTGTTAGTACGCAATTACATAATAATTAAATATATGGTTAGTATTCTACACAACTATTTTTTTTAATATTGTGTACCGCATCAAACTGTCGATATTGGTAAAATTCTGCGCATGAATAGGTACTTTGTAAATTTATACTTACTCCGTTGGCTCAGTTTTATAGGAGGTAGGGCATAGCGAATGATATTCCGCTTTGTGTGGTAGGGCACAGCACAGCGGATAACTATCATCTCGCTCGAATCTAGAGCAGAGCCCAACTGGAGAAGTACCTCCGCCTTACAGAAGACCTCAGCCAAATAGCACTAGACCTTACTCATAGTGTTGTGTTCCTGCCGGTGAGTAAGGCTGCCAGAGCTCATCGAGGGTGCGGTGTGCTGGTGACGAAAGGACCTACGTCCGGGACTAATTTGTTCCGTCTATTGTCCTTTGAGTCGTCGGCAACCCGAACCCTCCTTGGAATTTGTACACTCCTAACACAGCAAAATGGAGTGTACAAACTTCTAATAGGTTGGCAACGCGTATTTGACACTCCTTGAGTTTCAGGCGTCCATATGTTACGGTGACCGCTTTCCATCAGGCGGACCGTATGCTTATTTGCCACCGACGCAGTATAAAAAAAAGTGCCCCAAAATGAGACTTGGCTTCCGATACAAGACAGCGCCATTTTTCTCGGTCCTGCGTTTCCTCTCGCCAATTCTTGAGTTGGAGTTCGCACAGGTCCGCCTCCACCATGCACCATGTCGCTCTAGCCACAGTATAAGGACGACCCAGTAGTGAGTCTCCCGCGATGGGTGTTTGGCTCT
The DNA here is from genome assembly GCF_023078275.1 of Leguminivora glycinivorella. Classification (NCBI taxonomy): domain Eukaryota; kingdom Metazoa; phylum Arthropoda; class Insecta; order Lepidoptera; family Tortricidae; genus Leguminivora; species Leguminivora glycinivorella. Next base: position 1,224,467 of record NC_062987.1, on the reverse strand, counting down.
ATCTCACGCGCCGCGCGCGACTCGCTCGCGCAGAGCGCTACTCAATGGCAAACCGCGCGGCGCAAAATTTGTTAGAACAATTTTATTATTACTGGTTTTATACTGTGCTCCAGCGATACAAGTATGCGTAGCCATATGCACAAACGCCCACGAAACGCTCACGATAATATCTCTTTCGTAGCTATCTATCTCTATCGCTCTTGCGTATTGGCGCGATAGAGCCAGACTACCTTTCTGCGGTGTTTCGATTTTGTTTCGCGTCGCAGAAATGCCATTCGGCTACGGGGTCTGGGGCGTCCGGCAGGTTATCCTCCTGCTTGGTGACCCAGGTATACTCTTTTGACATTTCGATCCTCATCCATCCTCTCGAGGTAACGCCATCATCTTGTAAATTTATAGATACGGTAAAATTACCAGGTATTCGATAGTGTTATCAATAGGTGCCACTTTCAATGTTAAGCCATTTTTAACCGACTTCAAAAAAGGAGGAGGTTCTCAATTCGACTGAATGTTTTTTCAATGAATGTTGACACATTGCCTTGCATTGACGGATATAATCTATTGTATTGGGTATTAACGTGTCAAGAAGTATTTTTCGAACAGATAAATTCTCTTTAGGGTACGTATCACAATGTCTAAAACAAATATGGATCATTTAGTTTGAAATAAACCAATTTTATTTCATTTATAATTATATCCTAGTTAAGTGTACACTGTATCTACTTAATAATTCAAGAAATGTAAAATTTCGAAAAAAACAGGAGTTGATTTCCTCCCAGTCGTAACTACCTACAAAATCTTTGTATAATCTTATTTATTTTCAGTCTTAGACCGTTTTCACATTATCCGATCCGATATCGGATGTCGGAAGGATTTCAATAGAAAAAATCCAAGATGGCGCCTGTAATGTATGGGATATCGGTCCGACATCCGATATCGGATCGGATAATGTGAAAACGCACTTAGGCTAGGCTATTTATAATTCGCATATAATAGTAAAATACAAAACCACTTACAAAACAATAAAAAAAATATAAACATATATTATTTATTATAAAAAAACATAACCCAGGGTGCCGCCATCAGCGGGGCAGGGCCCAAGCTGCCGGTGGTTAGGGCTGCAGAGAGAGGAACTGTCGGACTATCCGCGCCGTGTCCAAGATCACCGCCTTCTGCATCTGACCCTTGATCCAGCCACCTAGCGAGAGTCTCTCGAGATGTTGGTCGAGACTCTTCGCTATGAGACCGTTCGCGGAAACAACTATCGGGACAATGATCGTCGAATCAACATCCTACATGGCGGTTATCTCGTAAGCCAAGTCCAGGTACTTACTAGACTTAATTGTCCTCGGCTTTACCACGCTGCGCTGAAATTGTTAGAAAATAGTTATCAATAACAAGTATGAGTTTGAAATCGGAATCGGCTTCCATATCTTACATCAAATTTTATTCAAAGCATTATCAAAAGATAAGTATTATGTTTTGTCGTAATACACATGTATTTGTTATCTATTATTCTGTTTGTACAACTGGTACGGCCTGTGGATTCAATGGCTCGAATGAGAAACATGGAAATAAATACAGATATTTTTTTGAGTTGTTTATTCTATGTTTGTATATGTAAGTAAAATACAGAGGGCGCAATTTCGACTGGAAGAATTTCAATTAATCGTTTTACATAAATAAATTATACAGAGTGGGGCCTGTAACAAAGGCGAAGAATTGAACTGTAGGCTATTCTCCTTATACTGATCAACATTTGTTCAGTGACTTTTAAAAATTATGAAGTCTTTAAAATTTTCATTTCATTTTATTTCATTTCATTTATTTCATGCAAAACCATGGTTACAAGAGGTGTTACATAACATAGATTAGGTACATGGTCACCCTGCAAGGGCGTAGCACTGTCTTATAAAAAACTATCTTAAAACTAAAAAAATTACATTACAATAAATAAAAGAATATCAAGCTGTGAAAGTATTACATTACTCCTACATTTATTATTTTCCGTCAATAATTAATAATATTAGTTTACAATTTCCAACTTTCAGATTAAAATTATTTCTATAAAAAAACAATATTAAAAATAATTTAAAAATAAGTTAAATGTAAAAAAAAAAAAAAAAACCGCTGACACTGACGGACGTGTCTTTGGATAAATTTTCACAATTTTATTTATTTTTATAGTATTTTTATCGCCGTTCTTGGTTTTTGTGGTTCAGTTTTTGTGTATTTCTTACGCTACATTAAATCATGTACAATAATGAACATGCAACGGTACAATTATCAAAATACACGGATATCAGCATGAACTGTCAAACGGCGATAAGTGCATTGTGAAATTTGTGAAAATGATAACAAGGTCACGCACCAAAGCGGCACAAAGAAACGCACGCCCACCATCCCCGCCCGCCTCGTCCAGCTCCCCGTCCGCATCCTCGTCGGGCGACGAGTTCGCCACGGCGCCCGACACCGACGGGTCCAGCGACGAGAGCGGGCCGCCGCCGCCGCCGCCACCACCTGCGCGACGAGGGCGGCCACCGCTGCCGGCACGCTTGGGGCCTGCGGGACATCCTGCCCCGCCCACGGCTCCCGCTGCCGGTGGTGTAGTGCGTCGCATGACATGGACTCGAGAAATAAACGAGAATGTCATGCGCGCCTATTACGGGGCCACAGAGGGGGGAACCCGGCTATCCGCGTACCGTTCTAGAATGCTGCCTCTATTCCAGGCACTCGAGCCATCCACCACCGTATCGGAGCAGCGTCTATCGGATCAGGTGCGCGTCATTCAGCGGTCAAAGCGGTTGGATGACGCCACACTTGATCGGCTTCGCCAGGAGGCTCTCGCTGCTCGCGCGGACCCCGCCTCGGGGCGGGATTTGCCCGCCATGTCGCAGGACCCGGTGCCCGAACCCGACCTGGCACCGGAGGCGCCGCGGGTTGATTCCGGTAACGACGGCGGGGACTTCGCGAGTCAGAGCGTGAGTGAGCCTGCTAATGAGCAACTGAGGAGGTCTTTGGAAGAGGCGATTACGCAGTATCGCTCCACAAACAATCCTAGGCCACGATTACCACGTCTGCCCATGAATAGACGCAATCTAGCGTTAATGGGAGCCTTAAACGCTTTACTAGAGCCATTTATACGGACTAGTAAAGATCTAGATGATACACACTCGATCATGTACTGCGGAGCCATCGCGGCGTGCCGTGTTGCTCGAGTCAAGTTTCCGGACGCTGACCGTGCAACTAGGACCGTCGGAGGTGTCCCTGCATGGCAAGTACGGATCGAGCGTCGTATCAACTCATTTAGGACTCTCATTGCAAAGCTGATCTGCTTCAGAGGGGGTAATAATCGCCCCCGAGTAATGCGCTTTGTGAACCAGGCGTTCGCGGGGACGGACATCAGACCCCGCGACTATTTGGCCAATGTCACAGAGCGCATCGACTTCCTGAAGCAGAAAGTCTATGCATGGGCAAACCGTATTCGCCGCTACAGAAAGCGTGTGGACCGATTCCAGCAGAATCGTCTTTTTCAAAGCGACCAAAGGAAAGTATACCGAAGGTGGGAGGAAACCGACCCTCGTGTGTCTGACGTGCGGCTGCCGGATGCTACTGCCATGTCTGATTTCTGGCGTAGCATCTGGTCGGTGCCCGTAGAACACACGGAGGGTGAGTGGATGACCGTTGTCGAACGCGAGTGCGAGAACATCGAACCTATGGGGGCTATCACCATCAGCCCCGACGACGTAAGTTGTGCTACCCGTACGGCCCAGAACTGGAAAAGTCCTGGACCGGACGGATTGCACAACTTCTGGCTAAAATGGTTTCGATGCTCGCACTCGCGTTTGGCAACGCAATTTCAACAAGCCCTCGATCTTGGTTCTCTTCCACCTTCCCTAACAACTGGTGTTACTTTCCTGCTCTATAAGTCCGGTAGTACCATGGAAGCAAAAAACTACAGACCCATTACATGCTTGCCTACACTCTACAAGCTCCTTACATCCATTTTGAGAGCAAAAATTAACGCGCATATTGTCGCTAACAACATTGTGGCTCCCGCTCAAAATGGATGTAAGGTTGGGTCCCGTGGTACTAAAGAGCTCCTCCTCATAGACATGACCATTTGCCAACAAGTTCGGCGGAACAAGGGGGCCATCTCGGCCGCTTGGATTGACTACAAGAAGGCCTATGATTCGGTGCCTCATTCATGGCTGGGAAGGGTATTGGAGCTGTATAAACTTGATGCAGCTTTAATATCCTTCCTGGCTGCATGTATGAGGCAGTGGACCACAGTCCTTCGTCAACCAGGAGGCAGGGATGACCCCCTGGCCCGCAGGACTTCATAAGGATTGAGCGAGGAATATTCCAGGGTGACAGTTTGAGTCCATTATGGTTCTGCCTAGCTCTGAATCCCCTCAGTACGCTGCTGAAGGATTCTGGGCTAGGTTGCCGGCTTCGGAGAGAGGGTGAAGTCATCTCTCACCTTCTGTACATGGACGATCTCAAACTATTTGCACCGAACACCCAAGACCTGATGGTGCTATTGAACACCACAGAAGTTTTCAGTACCGCCATCAGAATGGAGTTTGGTGTCGATAAGTGTGCGGTTATGCATGTACAGCGGGGGGAGGTTGTAAATTCAGAAAATTTACAACTTTCTGAGACGATGTCGTTCAGATCTATCTCTGAATCAGAAACCTATAAGTACCTTGGTATATCACAGTCGTTGGCTATTGAGGATGTTGGCATTAGACGGTCGGTGAAGGAGCGCTTTTTCAGTCGGCTCACAAAAGTCCTTAACAGTCTTTTGTCAGGAGGCAACAAAGTGCGCGCCTTTAACGCCTGGGTAATGCCTCTACTCACATACTCCTTTGGCATACTAAGGTGGACCCAGACTGAGCTGGACGCCCTGGACCGGAGGGTCCGCTCACTGCTTACCACACACCGCATGTTACACCCGCGCTCGTCTGTTATGAGATTGTACATCCCACGGAAGTGCGGAGGTCGAGGCTTCCTAAACGCCAAAAATCTCCACAACCGTGAGGTGTACAATCTCAGGAATTACTTCCTTAACAACGAGTGCGGGATGCATCGTGATGTGGTGGCAGTGGACGGAAACCTCACGCCGCTCTCCTTGGCGAAAGAGAACTGGCGCAAACCTGTGGTACTAAGTACTGCGGACCGCAGGGCGGTATGGGAGAGCAAGCAGTTACACGGGCGGTTCTACAAGGCCCTCACGGGACCCGATGTAGACCTGCTCGCATCGGTGAACTGGTTACGATTCGGGGACCTCTTCGGAGAAACCGAGGGTGTTGCCTGTGCAATTGCCGACGAAGTTATGATGACGAACAACTACCGGAAATATATCCTGAAGGACGGTACGATAGACATTTGTCGGGCATGCCGCCGTCCCGGAGAGTCACTCAGGCATATCATCTCTGGTTGTTCTCATCTAGCTAACGGTGAGTACTTGCACAGGCATAATCTCGTAGCCAGGATCATTCACCAGCAGCTTGCTCTTCAATACGGCCTTGTGGAACGCGAAGCACCGTACTACAAGTACATACCTGCGCCAGTTCTCGAAAATGGTCGTGCCACGCTCTATTGGGATCGATCTATTATCACTGACAGGACTATTGTAGCCAATAAGCCTGACATTGTCATAATAGATCGATCGCAACGCCGGGCCGTGCTCGTCGACATCACCATCCCCCATGATGAGAATCTCGTGAAAGCCGAGAAGGACAAGTCCAGTAAGTACCTAGACTTGGCTTACGAGATAACCGCCATGTGGGATGTTGATTCGACGATCATTGTCCCGATAGTCGTTTCAGCGAACGGTCTCATAGCGAAGAGTCTCGACCAACATCTCGAGAGACTCTCGCTAGGTGGATGGATCAAGGGCCAGATGCAGAAGGCAGTGATCTTGGACACAGCGCGGATAGTCCGACGGTTCCTCTCTCTGCAGCCCTAACCACCGGCAGCTTGGGCCCTGCCCCGCTGCTGGCGGCACCCTAGGTTAGGTTTTTTATAATGTGTTTATATATTTTGTATTGTTTTGTATGTGGTTTTGTATTTTACTTTTATAATCATATTATAAGTAGCCTAACTTAAGAAGAAAGATAAATAAAGAGTTAAATGTCAATGTTAATAAAAAAGTCAATTAATTAGTGCTAGAGTGAGGAAGTAAAATTTTCATCAAAGAACTCAGTAATTGTATAATAGCATTTTGAAATAAGTAGTTGTTTTATGAGCCTTATGAAAGTAGAGTCTAGTTCTTCATTTCTAAGATCGTCTGGAAGTTTGTTTTAATTTTTCATACAAAATAAATATTAGCTTCAATGTACGCCATTATTGTTGTTATTGACGTTGTCTGTCACACTTTAGACTTAACAGAATTCGCAATACATTGCCTCTTAGAAAAAACTTTCAAGGGTGATAAAAATCAAAATACAAGTTATTTTTAAAAGTCGCCGAACAAATGTTGATCAGTATAAGGAGAATAGCCTAGAGTTCAATTCTTCGCCTTTGTTACAGGCCCCACTCTGTATACAGTACTAGTTCAGTGGACACATCACACATCATCATCAGCATCCTCCTTGCGTTATCCCGGTATTTTGCCACGGCTTATGGGAGCCTGCGTTCCGCTTTGACAACTAATCCCAAGATTTGGCGTAGGCACTAGTTTTACGAACCGAAGGGTAACTAGGCCTTATTGGAATTAGTCCGGTTTCCTCACGATGTTTTCATTCACCGAAAAGCGACTGGCAAATATCAAATGACATTTCGCACATAAATTCCGAAAAACTCATTGGTGCGAGCCGGGGTTCAAACACGCGACATCTGGATCGAAAGTCGCACGCTCTTACCGCTAGGCCACCAGCGCTTTAGTGGACACATAAGGCACACAAATATTTTAAAACGTGGAAAACATCTTTCGATTGATTGAAAACATCGATTTAAACTTCCCTAGATACACTATCGCCTACAAATTCGACACTCAAAAGTGTCCGATCGCTTAGTTGCAAATGTGTGCGTCTAGTTGACAAACGAAAACTTCGCAATGTAGTAAAAACTACTTTAATTTTTTTACAAAAACAACGTTATTTCTTAGTACTTAGAGTTCAATTTCAAATGCAAGCAATTGGCGGTTATGACATTAATGAATGTGATCATCGCGAAAGCCATAAAATTTTATGACCGCAGATCGCAGGTGTGCATATTTTTAAACAAATCTACGTCTTATTGCAACCAACATAAGTTTAACACGTTCGCGGACGCTCAGTCACCCCTCTGGGACACCAATATTTTGTATGGGAATTTTTCGACTGCTATAGTATACCTGTCCTTAGACAGCTTATATTAGGGTTATTATGTGACGAGGAACGCTATAGCATTCGGATGCTATAGCATACCTGACAAAATACAGAGTTAAAATGTGATCTTATGTGACACCGTATGCTATAGCATACGATGCTATAGCATACCGTGACACAATACTGAGTCAAAATGTGATCTTATATGACACCGTATGCTATAGCATACGATCCATAGATGGTGATACAGCAGATTCATTCTGTAGAATCATATCAAATAAAACATTTAGTGTTTCTGGCTGCGGGGATGATGCCCACAAATAAAAGTATAAAGCTTGTTCACGAATACAGAGTTTTTTGGTACAAGAAGAATTGTCTAAATGTGTATCTCCTACAGACTCTTTTGGAGTACCTAACTTTCGTCAGAACTGTAGTCACCCGTTTCGTCATTGAGACTAGAATAATGTTTGTTCAAACCTGCTGTTGTATAGGTGCTAAAGGCCTTCATTTGGTGTGATGATTTCTGGGTAGAACTTATCCACTACGCCCAGCTTTATATGCTATTTTACAAGCATCTAAACCAAGTTCAAGTAGTTAAACACCAACAAAATTCACTCAAAAAGATATAATTTAACGTAAACAGTCAGTATCAACCAGAAATAGGGTTTATTCACAATTATATGAGCAAAGCAATGACTAAGTACAAAGGAAATTACTCAAATAATAGGTGTAAACATGCTTCGGTTTTCTTAATTTATCGTAACCAAAATCACGGTGTATTATTATAAAACGACAGTGGACATGTTTGTTAACAAAACCGCAACACAAAAATATATATAAACTGTAAAAATAATTACTTATGATTTTTTAAACAATCCGTAAAATTGCGTTTGCGCTCGAAATTTGGCCACATTTCACGGGCCAACTCCCGGTGACACTCGCGGGGCTACTGCGCAAATTTCCATACAAAGAGGTATTCTATAGCATACGCGTCACAAAAAGGTGAACTCGATCTGTGACGCCACAGCATATTTTTTAACTGCGATAAAACTATGTAATGTTGCAGTATGCATACTATGATTCTAGTGAATGGTAGAGGAAATGTTGGTGAATAATATTATACTGTGAACAAGAAGATTACTAAGCAAACAGACGCAGAAATTCAAACCAAATAACGTATTCTATAGCATACGCGTCACCAGAAGGAGTACAAAAACGTATGCTATAGAATACGCGTCCGCGAACGTGTTAATTTCGTTCGCGCTGCAACAATCTAAACGCCATTTTTAAATTGGGAACGAGGATGGACAGAGGCATCATGGGAGTCGCGCTATGAGATGAAAGGCGAAAATGAGGAAATTTGCGGTATTCTTGCGAAAAACTGTTTAAAAAAAATATATATATATATGTGTGTGTGTGTATGTATGTTTATAAATAAATAAATAGATATTGGGGACACCTTACACAGATCAACTTAGCCCCAAACTAAGCAAAGCTTGTACTATGGGTACTAAACGACGATATACATACTTAAATAGATAAATACATACTTATATACATAGGATACATCCATGACTCAGGAACAAATATCTGTGCTCATCACACAAATAAATGCCCTTACCGGGATTCGAACCCAGGACCGCGGCTTAGCAGGCAGGGTCACTACCGACTGAGCCAGACCAGTCGTCTAATATATATAACATATGTGTGTGTGTGCGTGTAGTGAGTGTATGTGTAGCGATTATGTGAAGGTAAACAGTTGAGGGATTGTATGTGGTGTGTGTGAGGGATGGTGCACTTGGAGAATATGAATTAAGTAGCTATTAAAACAAAGAAGAATTGAATGATGACATTAATTTATTATTCTACGTAATTTCTTTCAAAGCTTTGTGTGGGTAAATCTTCTCTCCGCTCCTCAGCTATAATCTTGCGCCATTTTTCCCTTTCAACGTCTTGTTTTGGAAATCTGGAATAAAAACCTTTTTTATTACTTAAAAACGAATTTGCTATTCCCGGGTTGTTTCTTTTTAGGGTTCCGTAGTCAACTAGGAACCCTTATAGTTTCGCCATGTCTGTCTGTCCGTCCGTCCGTCCGTCCGTCCGCGGATAATCTCAGTAACCGTTAGCACTAGAAAGCTGAAATTTGGTACCAATATGTAAATCAATCACGCCAACAAAGTGCAAAAATAAAAAATGGAAAAAAATGTTTTATTAGGGTACCCCCCCTACATGTAAAGTGGGGGCTGATATTTTTTTCAATCCAACCCCAACGTGTGATATATTGTTGGATAGGTATTTAAAAATGAATAAGGGTTTTCTAAGATCGTTTTTTGATAATATTAATATTTTCGGAAATAATCGCTCTTAAAGGAAAAAAAAGTGCGTCCCCCCCCCCTCTAACTTTTGAACCATATGTTTAAAAAATATGAGAAAAATCACAAAAGTAGAACTTTATAAATACTTTCTAGGAAAATTGTTTTGAACTTGATAGGTTTAGTAGTTTTTTAGAAAAATACGGAAAACTACGGAACCCTACACTGAGCGTGGCCCGACACGCTCTTGGCCGGTTTTTATAATTAAAGTAATTTATAAGATATGTATTAATATTATTGAATTGAAATCATTTATTTCAGATTTATTGGTCCATAATAATAAATAAATACATACACTAATAATATGAAGTAGGCTTCTTTTACAAAAAATATAAATTAGCGACTCCATCATTCCATTTTTAACTATGTTCCACTTCATCCATCTTTTGTCGCCGTCCGCTCATTACTAGTATAGCGCGAGAGAAAGAGACAAACTGCGTAAGACCAAATCAAGGAATTTACTTTAATTATTCTAGAAAATAAATGTTTTTAGTAAGTTAGGAAGCCATTTTGGCCACAAATGCATAACATTATAAAATTATTAACAATTACTTACCGGAAATACGATACGTCATCCTTTTTTAACGTATATAAGGTGTTATTTTTGCACTTTTTTACGGAGCACTTAGGCATGTTGCCGGCACGGCGGATGAAGCGCTACTGACCGCCCAATTGTGCTTAGAACATTTTCAAGCACAATTTGCTGCGGACACATTCTAAGCCATGATGGTGCATCTAGGTAGTTTAGATCGATGATTGAAAAATGCTTCGCTGCGTTCTCGGTTCAAAATGTGGAATCTTGAGCGTTACGAGGGTTTCAAGATATTCACTCACTACCTATACCGCACATTGCACTTCCTACCTTTTGTTAATAAACACTTTCTTGACAATTTAAAACTCGTTTATTCCATAATCAAACTAGCTTCCTTAATAGCGTGAGGCAGCTTTTGTATGGGAGCTTATTAGTGACATCTGGTGAGACATTTGGATATATAATATTACATTTAACACAAGAGACGTCGTTTAAATAATTTTTCGGCGAGTGGTGACAAATTTTGTGTTTCACTCGGTAGCACAGTTTACCTTTGTGCCTTGAATTCTGTACCTTGTCTTATTAATGTCTTGTTTGAAATGTCATACGAAATTGTCAAACGATTAAGAGCGACAAGGAACAAAAATCATCAGATGTGTAATTCTCGTTAAGTTTGTACATTTGGATCACGTCTCCGATTTGGATAAAAATTGGTAGGCTGATAGAGTCCATGATGCTGAGCAAGATCCACTAGGTTTCCCAAAATGTCCTATGTAGTTTGTATGAAACCTTCCTTTTTGTTACCAGATTTCTATACATTTTCGGTAACAAAAAAGGAAAGCTTCATACAATCAACCTAGGACAGTTTGGGAAACCTAGTGGATCTTGCTCAGCATCATGGACTCTATCAGCCTACCAATTTTTATCCAAATCGGAGACGTCATCGAAATGTACAAACTAAACGGGAATTGCTGAGATCATCACTTCTTTATGCCGGTGACTGAACCACTCGATACAATATTAGTATCTTTGACTTGTTCGGCGTTTTTAACCCCCGACGCAAAAATGACGGGGTGTTATAAGTTTGACGTGTCTGTCTGTCTGTCTGTCTGTCTGTCTGTCTGTAAGATAAGATAAGATAAGATAATATTTATTCCATAACAATTTTACAATTATGTCGGAAATGTAACATTATACTATTAATAAACTTTCTAATTACTAGAATATCTTACAACCTTATAATTAACATGCAATTTAACTATATTATACAGTATTAGGATATTAATTAATCTTATGTCAGTCAAATTTTGGTATACAGTAGGAACATTTAAAAAATACATTAAAAATTACAAATAAAATCATTGACGTCGTAATAGCATTTACTAATCAATAAATCCCTTAACCGGCATTTAAAATTGGTCACATCGTGTAATGACTTGAGCTCGGTCGGGAGGCAGTTGTATAGTTTTACTGCTTGATATAGTACGGAGTGGTGAACAACATTTAATTTTGGCGCTATCAAGTTATCCAAGTCCTTCCTACGTGTGTTCATTCTAGAGATTCTTTTTTCCTCTGTCTCGTATCTATTTAAGTGTTTTACGACACCAGTTAGTAACACTAGAATGTAAAGACAGGGTACTGTAAGAATTTTGAGACGGATGAAATGTTCTCTACATGACTGCCACCATGGGATGCGGACCATGATTCTAATGGCACGTTTTTGGGCTACAAACGCTTTATTTATATTATATTTGTAGTAAGTTCTTCTCTCCAGTTAAGATCCCTATCTAAATATATACCGAGGAATTTGACACTGTCTTCATCGGCCACAACAGAACCTTCTAGGTTGACATGCAGGGACTCGCTATTCCTAGACGTAGTTCTGAACATCATACATTTAGTCTTGTTCATATTCAAAATTAGGTTATTGCTATTAAACCACGCCTGAAACCTTCTCAGTAATGCATTGACTTTATTGCTCAGTTCTTCTGTGTTAGTTGAGGAAACTGTTGCGTTTGTGTCATCCGCAAAAACCACAACGCCAACATCGCCAAAACATTTATTAATGTAATGTTAGAGTAAAAACACCAGGTCACCACTATTAATTATACAGTTTATTAAACGGAATCTCAAAATACAAGTTCAATGACGAGCTATCTTCAAGTGACGCTCTGAGTCCGTCTGCCGCCATTTTTGACAGCGATGCCTAGGGATGGGGACCAGCGACTAGTGATGTCCTTACATTCGCCCATTCTGACCTTGACCTTTCGTCCCGAAGGTCTCTGCTATCCATGCTGCTACTGATGACTGCCGCAGTCAACGCAGCCGAAGCAGGCCGCGCCTCCAACTGGTGGCGGTAGACTTCATCTGTTCATTTGTTCTTTTCTTTTCTGCAAAGTGAACAAGAACTTTGTATACTCCAGCTATACACTCAGGCCCTGGTCCTTTGAAGTGATTAACTCGAGAACCGTTGGAAACGGCCGGTGTAGTTTAAGACTAACTTACACCAAGATATGTAATTGGCCTCATTTTATAGTCGAATCATAGTAATGGCATAACTAAACTCAAGATTGCATGACCAGACTAGCCTAGTACAAGTAAGTCAGGTCATTATTTAACAAATCCACAGCCAGTAAGGCTTTAAAACTATTAAGGTGCGATGGTACGAAAAGTACATGTTTTACCGCCATGATCGATACTATATATTAGTCAAATTAATTATGTAAAATAGATGACATCTAACGGCGGGCAGGTAATTACTGGTGTACAAAACACCATCTAATATTTGCTTGTAAATAACTTCACCCATCAATACATTTCATTTATTTTCAGGCAAGTATTATGCCATTTATGCCTTAAGTTAAGACTTACGTGAGCGGTGCATTCCAAACTAACCAACCGCTCAATATAATAATGATGATTGGCGTCGTTTAAATAGCAAATACATGGAACAAACTCACAGTTGGCTTCGTCACTGTAGGCTGTGAAGCTCCCCACATGCGCAAGAAGGCGTACAACTCGTGAGAGGTTAACATGACACACCCTATGCGTGATCATAGCCACCTTCCAACACAGCACAAGCTCTTGTTAAGAAGCTCTGTAACATACATGGGAAATACTAAGTTCCTTAATGTAACGAGAACGTGATAATTTTTCCTTGGAACTAAGCCAGTAGGTGATAGAATCAGTACAACACAACTGTCGTTCAAGTAACATGATAAGGTTACGAGAAATTAATTTACAATTGGCATAGTAGGTGCTCTCAATTACAGATCCGGCTTACATAGCCGTTAAATAATTTAGTAATAAACAATGACAATCAAGACATTACAAAATATTGTCATGTATTTTTTTTTTTTTGAATATATATTAAGCAGAATACATGGCTGTTCCTTGGCAGGACCTTTAACAACCGCTGATTATTTTTTTCTATCAACATGATAAAATTAATAAATGGTAATAAACAATGTGTACTAGCCACCAATTTTGCTATAAGACAACACACATTACCATATCAAATCTTCATACGAAAGCCACGGTGATACGGCTTCTTTCGTGGCTGTCAGCGCAACGACCGCAGAAGTTGGCCCTTCATGACAAGGTTGTCGCGCAGCCTGTAGCATGCATTCGTTCAGCTAGGCATTCCGAACAGTTGCTCTCTCCGCTCTATTGGAAACCGTAATTTCACCAGCGACCTCTGGAAAGTATGCATGTAAGTGACCCTTTCAAGGTAACCTTGAGATCATTACTCTTTAAGGTCATAAAACATGCTTTTGACAAACAAGGTCTCAAGCTAACCTCTTAAGGATATACCTCTTAAGGACTATATAACACATGATGGCATCTCTGAAGACCTTCATCACAAATAACAGAAGCAGAACAATCCTCTTAAGGATAGACTATATAGCACATGATGGCGTCTGTAAGACCTACATCACAAATAACAGAAGCAGAACAATCCTCTTAAGGATAGACTATATAGCACATGATGGCGTCTGTAAGACCTACATCACAAATAACAGAAGCAGACCAATCCTCTTAAGGATAGTCTATATAACACATGATGGCGTCTGTAAGACCTACATCACAGATAACAGAACAGAACTAGCCTCGTAAGGGTAGTCTATATAACATATGATGGCGTCTGTGAAGACCTACATCACAAATAACAAAAACAGAACAATCCTCTTAAGGAAAGTCTATGTAACACATGATGGCGTCTATGAAGACCTACATCACAAATAACAAAAACAGACCAATCCTCTTAAGGATAGTCTATATAACACATGATGGCGTCTCTAAAGACCTACACCACAAATAACAAAAACAGACCAATCCTCTTAAGGATAGTCTATATAACACATGATGGCGTCTGTAAAGACCTACATCACAAATAACAAAAACAGACCAATCCTCTTAAGGATAGTCTATATAACACATGATGGCGTCTGTAAAGACCTACACCACAAATAACAGAAAGAGACCAATCCTCTTAAGGATAGTCTATATAACACATGATGGCGTCTCTAAAGACCTACATCACAAATAACAGAAACAGACCAATCCTCTTAAGGATAGTCTATATAACACATGATGGCGGCTGTAAAGACCTACATCACAAATAACAGAAAGAGACCAATCAGATATACAGATATACAGATATACAGAATTTATTGGTAAATAAGTACATTTACAAGTCATAAATTTCATTAAAACAATAAAGATTATTATTAACAACAATATGTTAGGTATTAAGTTAGGATTATGGATCAATGATCATTTTTCATAGACAATATAAATTCGTCAATTGAATAAAAAGCCTTTTCGATAAGCAACGATTTAAGCTTTTTGTAAAAAATTGTGTCACTTTTTGATTCCTTTATGTTAGTCGGTATTAAGTTATAAAGTGTTGGTCCCATGACTTTGAGTGACTTTCGTGACTTAGCAAGCCGGCACTTTGGAGCGAACAATATAGGCGACCTGCGGGCTGGCCGACTGCGGTTACATGCACTGGATTTGTACAAATGTATATTTGTTCTGCAATACATACACGCGGTTAGTATATACATACATGGCAGAGTTAATATTTTGTGCTTTTTAAATAAACCTTGTGCAGGATAGTCAGCGGGTTTGCCGTCAATTATGCGAAGGGCGCGTTTTTGCATTTTGAGCAGTCTATCGCGGTCAGCAGCAGTAGCCCAAAGGTCAACACCTGGAGAAAGTATGGCGTGAAAATATCCGTAATATGCAATTTTCAAGTTCTCAATGGATAAACTGGGTGCTATTCGAGATAACGCAAAACAGGCTGATGCCAGTCTGTCGCAGGTGGACTGTATGTGTGGGGCCCACGTTAGTCCTGAGTCGATTTGGTATCCTAGGTATTTTACGGTGTCAACCTGTGGGATTTGGGTGTCGTTTACTATAATGTCGAGATTATTCGTATTAGTATGTTTCAGTTGAAAATGGATAATATTTGTTTTATCGAGATTAATTAACATACCATTAGCAGTGAACCACTTTTCCACCAAACTTGCCGCGTGGCAGAGTTTGGATTGTAAATTGTTGAAAGTATCCGCCTGCACAATAATACAGGTGTCATCTGCGAATATAATGTATTCCAAGTCAGGGCATGCCGCAGTGATGTCATTTATGAGGATCAAAAACAAGTTATTACCAGCTATTGAGCCCTGGGGTACTGCGCAGTTCCCTGTGGATTCCAAATCAGACTTAGAGTTTAAAACGTAAGTGCTCTGTTTCCGGTTTTTTAGGAAAGATGAAACAGTGTCGTGAAATGTACCCGCTATTCCATACTGTGACAGTTTTGTTAGAAGGAGCGAGTGGTCAATCATCTCGAAGGCGCGGGACAGGTCACAGAATATGGCTGCGACCTGCCGCGCGTCCTCGAGATGACCGAGCACCCGCGTCACTACGTCACGAGCCGCGTCCGTGGTCGACCGACCTGGCCGGTAGGCATATTGTTGGTTATTCAAAAGCCTGTTGGAGGTAAAATGCTGCATCAGTCTGTTACTTAATAGTCTCTCGAACACTTTTGAAATAACGGGTACCAGCGATATCGGTCGATAAGACTTTAGCGAGTTCAAATCACCCTTACCCTTGTAGACTGGTTGCACTTTTATTAATTTTAAAATGTTAGGATAAACACCCGCACTGACGCATTCGTTAAATAAGAAAAGTAACAAAGATACAACCACCGGTGGTAAACAATCAAGAATATACGTCGACATATCGTTTATATCCTTTGAGGTTTTACGTTTGATTTTTTTAAAAGTGTCAATCATTTCACTTATTGTGAACGGGTTATTCACAAAGGCTGGGGCTGGTTTACCTAAATAAGTGTTTAAGAACTCTAAAGCAGTATGAGTGCACGGTTGAACATTACTTACGTTAGGGTGGGCATAGTAGGTATTGAGGCGCGCGGCGGCCGAGGCCGCCCGTGCGCTTGCGCAGTCACCCTCCGACCCGCTCACGAGTATGTCGATTGCGCGATTGCCTTTGTTATTGTTATTGCATGTTTCATCGGATATTATTCGCCAGATGCTTCTACTCATATTTTCGCCGCTTTTCGATATCTTTCTATTTATGTAGTCACTACGTACGCTTTTTAAAAGGGCCCAATACTGTAGTTCTAATCTATGAAGGTGGGAAAGTGACTCAACATCATAAGGCTTGTGAGAAAGTTTAATCTTAAGTTTACGTATATTATTACGTTTAAGTTTTACTAGATCATTGATCCAAACATCATTAGACATTCTTGCAGGGTGGTACTTAACAGGAAAGTTTAATTCAAAATAGTGCTTTAAAACATTCAACAACAATTCCATTCTTCCACTAGGGCAGTTACTTTTCGAGAAAATAGAATCCCAATCATATAAATCAAGACAACGAGTGAAATTACGTTTGTTACAGTCAGAAAACTTTCTTTTTAAGACATGACATTTTGGTGGGACCTTTTTATTAATATTTATAGCTACTTTTATAGATAAGTGATCGGATAAGTGAATGTCATTACAATGTACCTCCGCTATATCACGTTTAGGTATGTTAGAGTATGCGTGATCAATGCAAGTTTTAGACGAGTTTGTTATCCTTGTCGGTACGCTAACTAGGCTTTTAAAACCGTTTGCCTTTATTGTGTCAATTAGATTTTTACTATTGTTACAATTTATCAATAAATCAATGTTTATGTCACCAAGTATTATAACATTATTATTCTTAATTAAATTTAAATTCAAAATTTCGTTCAATTTAGACAAATACAACATTATATCACCGCTCGGTGGTCTATATATACATATTATAATGAGGTCAAGGTCGATGCACTCAATTCCGCACGCTTCGAATTGCATTTCAACTGACAAGTCTGCTACTTCCTTGCGCTCCATTGTGAGGATCTCCGGTCTTGTATATATACAAACTCCTCCTCCTATTCGTGAGGGTCGGCAGTAGTGGGTTTGCAGCTGGTAGTTGAGTATGTTTACTGATGTAATTTGATTTGATTCGAGCCAGTGTTCAGATAAGCACAATATATCTATATTTTTAAGTAACTGTAGCTCACTTTCCAGTTTATAGGTTTTATTTGCAAGGCGATTAATGTTCAAATGTAGTAAGTTAACCTGTTTTTTGCTAGGGTTGGTTTTGGCTGGACGTGTAGTTGTTTGAGGGAGACCGGGTCTCCCGGGGGCGGAGAAACGGCTGCCATTCCGAGATGCTGGTGTTTATCGGCCAAACCGATGTCACAAGAAATTTATCAAAAACAGCTGATGGGATACCGATTTTAAAAGAATTGTAACTGTCACGTTTGGACTGTATTTGCTCCACGGTATATTCTGCTTCATTATGGATAGTTTTTAAATGATTAATAACACTATCAGGTGTTGAGTTCTTATTAAAATAACATCCGTGTAGGTACCTATAGACAATTACTCCTTCCAAGGACGTATCCGTTGCGGTTCCTTTTATCAACAAAGTAGATTTGCGGTTTTTTCGGCGATTTTTACGGGTAGTAGCGGTCTCCCAGTCATTATCAATCGTTTCAATCGATTCAGGCGATAATGATGATTTCGTATCAGTTGCTACAATGGTAGTTGGCATAGTAGGTTCTAATGATTTTAAGTTATTTTTGCAGTCAATTACACTCGTAATTTTATTCGTATCATTATCCATAGATGCGGTGGGTACTGTTCGCAGCGGGTCGTGTTTCGCTGGCAGGCTGGTTATCTTCGCCCGTGTCGTTGGTTTAGACAGAGAAGCTATTTTCTCTTTTGTTCGCACGGCAGTCGCCCGCTTCGCGCGGGTTGGTGCGTGCGAGGAAGCAGGACGGCTGGTCGGTGTTGACGCGTCGGAATCCGAAGCAATCGACGGTGTCGGCGGCGCAGGCACAGTTTTTGGTTGACCTTTGTTTACCGGTTTAGATGGGCCATCTTGGTTTTTCGTTGAGATATCGGATTTTAATTCACATAAATCACTGTTTAACTTGTCAAGTTTTATAAACATTTCATTTAATTTTAGCTCTATTGGTTTAAGTACACTCGCGAGTATTGTTTTTAGTTGTTCACTGTTGTTAGGGGACATTTTGTAATATTAATTCGAGGACGACAATAGCGCGTTATGTTGGTCTAACCGCCCGCAGACCGCGACGACTGAATCCTCTTAAGGATAGTCTATATAACACATGATGGCGTCTCTAAAGACCTACATCACAAATAACAGAAACAGACCAATCCTCTTAAGGATAGTCTATATAACACATGATGGCGTCTGTAAAGACCTACATCACAAATAACAAAAACAGACCAATCCTCTGAAGGATAGTCTATATAACACATGATGGCGTCTGTAAAGACCTACATCACAAATAACAGAAACAGACCAATCCTCTTAAGGATAGTCTATATAACACATGATGGCGTCTGTAAAGACCTACACCACAAATAACAGAAACAGACCAATCCTCTTAAGGATAGTCTATATAACACATGATGGCGTCTCTAAAGACCTACACCACAAATAACAAAAACAGACCAATCCTCTTAAGGATAGTCTATATAACACATGATGGCGTCTGTAAAGACCTACATCACAAATAACAAAAACAGACCAATCCTCTTAAGGATAGTCTATATAACACATGATGGCGTCTGTAAAGACCTACACCACAAATAACAAAAACAGACCAATCCTCTTAAGGATAGTCTATATAACACATGATGGCGTCTGTAAAGACCTACATCACAAATAACAAAAACAGACCAATCCTCTTAAGGATAGTCTATATAACACATGATGGCGTCTGTAAAGACCTACACCACAATAATAGGTCTTATGCACATGGTCCGCCTCCTTAGGCCTGCATTGCATAAACAGAACTACTTAAGAAACAATAATCAAAGTGCTAAATGTATAGCAGACATTAAAGTAATCATTATAATTATGACTCACACTTTAAGTGACGGAAATCACTTCATTTGTGGATATCACATTAATTACACTACCATGGATACCACAAGATTCAGGTACAATGTGCTTATCAGGAAACCCTGTGAACAGAATATATTATTAACATCATGTAAAGGCAACACAACTCGGTTCTTAATCCGGCGTGTATATATGCAATGGAAACTCAGTTCTTAATCTGAAAGTAATAAGACAAGCACAACTCGGTTCTTAATCTGAGACTAATAAGACAAAACACAACTCGGTTCTTAATCCGGCGTGCATATATGTAATGACAACTCAGTTCTTAATCTGAGACTAATAAGACAAAACACAACTCGGTTCTCAATCCGGCGTGCATATATGTAATGACAACTCAGTTCTTAATCTGAGACTAATAAGACAAAACACAACTCGGTTCTCAATCCGGTGTGCATATATGTAATGACAACTCAGTTCTTAATCTGAGACCAATAAGACAAAACACAACTCGGTTCTCAATCCGGCGTGCATATATGTAATGACAACTCAGTTCTTAATCTGAGACTAATAAGACAAAACACAACTCGGTTCTCAATCCGGTGTGCATATATGTAATGACAACTCAGTTCTTAATCTGAGACCAATAAGACAAAACACAACTCGGTTCTCAATCCGGCGTGCATATATGTAATGACAACTCAGTTCTTAATCTGAGACCAATAAGACAAAACACAACTCGGTTCTTAATCCGGCGTGCATATATGTAATGACAACTCAGTTCTTAATCTGAGACTAATAAGACAAAACACAACTCGGTTCTCAATCCGGTGTGCATATATGTAATGACAACTCAGTTCTTAATCTGAGACCAATAAGACAAAACACAACTCGGTTCTCAATCCGGCGTGCATATATGTAATGACAAGTCGTCTGGCAACCCCAGAAACGATAGTAATCTTACACGGACTCTATAATTCGAATAATTAATAATAAGTGTATTTTCGACATAATGTGAATATATTGTGACACTACAAGTGACAAATGCACGCGATAAGTGTTATCTTCTAAAAATAACCATCATAACAGTGTGAATACAGTTACAACAAAATAGACCTCTTGTCATGTCTGTAAGAATAACATTCAAAAAACAATAAGTGAAGTGTTTAGTGTACGCATCAGCGCTATGATCACGGATACGCAAATGCAGAATTGAGCGTATTTTGATCAACTAATACGTAAAATTAGAAATTATAACCACCGTTAAATATACAAACTCAGATTAACGAAGCTCATTGGTTCCAGGAAAAAGGTAAACAAAGATCAGCTGACCAATCCGATCAATACGTGTCACTTTGACACATAAGACTGGGTTACCATAATAAATATATCATCAACGTCTCAAATACGGTGATTACAGTGCCATCTATACTCAACCAGCTGAACTAGTGCTCAGCGCCATCTACCGAAAAATCTACACACTAAATAGAAAGTCGATACAAAGAAACGATGTCACTAAAACTCAACCAGAGAGCCACAGGAAGTGGCCGCAAGATGGCTGCACAAGTAAGCTGCTACAAATGCAAGTCTATAGTTGATATTAAAAAAACCTTAGAATGTACTAAATGTAACAACAGATATGAATTTGATTGTGCGGGATACTCCGAAAAATTATATAATTTGTCAAAGGAGGCAACAAAAAAGGAATGGAAGTGCAAAAATTGTTTAGCAAAAAAAAACGAAAAGGGGCGAGGCGCCCGGTCAAACATCACACTTAGAAAAACCAACAGAGGAATATCTAAGACAAATACCCCATGTGAAATCACATCGTCGCCACTGCCAATTTCAACAAGCGGCACATCGTTTGAAGACTCAATACAACCTCTAAAAGACACCAAACCTGAGGCATCGTTGTCTACGCCACTGACTTCACCTATCCGACTACCGTTAGACCAAAATCCGTCCCTTGATATCGAAGGTAAACACAGCCCCACTGCATCACCATCGCAGCTAGAACATAGTTCAGACGGAATAAACGACAGCAACGAATTAGACGCGTCGCTACATAGCGTATCCTCCAATTCTCAGAATTTAGACTCCGACGAGAGTATTCTAACTGAAAGAAACTCGTCTGATTCATTATCGAATACCAGTAGAATATTATCAAAAAGCATGGACGGCTCGCTCCGAGGGTCCAATATACACCTACCAGTAAACGAACTGCATGACAAAATAACGGAACTGGAGCTGACATTAGCTAGTACGCAAAACGAGCTGGAAAATAAAATAATTGAAAATATGGAGCTGCAAAAAAAATACAGCAAGTTAGTTATGGAGACAGAGGTACTTCAGTCATTGTGTTTCGTTCCCTCATTCGAATCAAAAAACAGTGGAAGCGCGAGAAAGAAGCATCGGCATTCCTTACGACCTACGCCACCAGCGACGCCAGCCAGATCTTCACCAGGCACTCTACTAAATACTAAAAATGTTAATATGAACTTGATTAACATGCAAATAAAAATTGTAGAATTGGAAAAACTCATTAAAAATGTCGATAAAGAAATTTCAGGGTTTGCAAATCAACTGGAGAGACTAACCAATAAATTTCAAACAACAAATACAGGGACGATGTCACCATCTACTCTGTCGCCGCTGAAGAAAAATGCAGCTCCGGCAAGCGGTGAATCAACATTTGGATCATCAATAAAGTGTGAACAACATAGCTCTGGTCCTAACATAGTAATATACGGTACCCAGCAATGTGTGGGTCTGGCTTCAGCCCTGACCCGCTCACGGGAGTCAAATAATTATGTCAAGTATCACGTTACGGCCATCACAAAACCGTATTGTTTGAGCGCAGAAATAGCGAAGAACTGCCTAACTACAGTACTTAATCCTAATGATAAAATGGTCATATGCCTTGGCGAAAACGATCTTAATGTCCATTACACACTATCACAGATGCGGTCGATACTTAAGAAAATTACTAATATTCCGGTGCTGATATTAAGTGTCCAAAATAATACACAATATGTAAATACTAATAAGCTAAATTGTGCAATTAACGAATTATGTAATGAATTTAAAAATTCACATTTCATCGATTGTTCTCGCAAGAAATCTCTTAATTTGTGTAGAATAATAAACTATAACATAGACTGTCTTGACTATAATAACAAATATTTAAATGTAAATGAAATAAAGAAATTGATGAAGAGTAAAGAAAATGGTCACATCATATCTGCACAAAAGCCAAACATCCAAAAAAAAGGTACTATCCCTTATTATTTCTCACGGGCAAACATTAAGAATGCAATTTTTGAAAATGTAGAGACGTTTACCGTTCAAAGTTATACGGAAATAAATAAGCCAAAGAAAGGGACGATAGGCTATTATTTCCCAGTAGTAAAAAAGAAAGCGTTTTTTCGTGAATAAACCTCCAGAAAATGGCAGTTTTTCTATTCTACATCAGAATATAGCTAGCGTTTTGGCCAAGCAGGATGTTTTAGAACTAACGCTACAAGAATTGAAAGATAATAATTTTGTCCCGAGTATCCTTTGTCTAACGGAGACCTTTTTGAGAGCAGGATGCGAAAACTATGTTCAACTCTATGATTACAACTTTGTGGCGGGCTTCAGTAGGGAGCAAAATAGAGGTGGATCATGCATCTTAGCTAAAAAAGATCAAACGTGCAAGGAGCTTTCATTCATTAAAGAATTAGCCACAGAAAAAATATTTGAAGTCTGCGGCATAGAATTACCTATTCACAAGCTTGTGATTATCTGTATTTATAGAACTCCTTCGTCTAACCCTAGAGTTTTTTTAAATAAATTAGATCTGCTACTTTACGAATTAGAGCGAAGATATAACTCAAAAGTACGGATAGTAATAGCTGGTGACTTTAATATTAACACTCTGAATAAAAACTCTATAGTAACTGAACTGGAAGATCTCTCCAATAATTATAATTTAAAGATACATATTAAGGTACCAACTCGAAAGTCATCTTGCATCGACCACTTACTTAGTAATATACCTAACGCTAAAGCAACCGTGTTGCCACTTCATCTCTCAGACCATGACACGGCACAATTACTAAGTTTTCCGAATAGTACGACAGCCTCTAAGCCTATTAACTATTTTACCTATAAGAGAGACTACAGCACGGATAATCTAAATAAATTCAGAAATTGCTTACAAAGTCTTTCTTGGTCGGATATCTACGACGAGACAGATCTTAACAAAGCATTTAATAATTTTCATGAATTATATTGCCTTTTTTATAAACTTTGCTTCCCTCATATACGTGTGAAGGTAAACAATACCAACAACAACACACAAAAGTGGATAACTAAAGGTTTAAAGGTTAGTTGTAAAATTAAACGCCAGATCAGATTTAAGTATTATAAAGACAAAAACGAAAATGATAGGACTTTGTATACTAAGTACTCTAAGTTATTAAAACGTTGTATAACCAAATCTAAGAAAATTGCAAATATTAATTTTATAAATAAAAGCTCCAATAAATGTAGAGCATCGTGGTCGGTAATAAAAAATCAAATATCTAGCACAAAACCACCAGAACCATTAGAATCTATAATACATAAAAACAAGGTCATAACCGATCCAGTAGATATCGCCACTGCCTTCAACGACCATTATGTAGACTCTATACACAGATTACCAAATTCCCAATCCAACATAAAAACGAACAAAATGAACTCTATTTCAAACTCTATTTTCTTATTGCCAATGTCGGTTAATGAAGTCAAAAATGAAGTCTTATCATTGAACAACACAAAATCGGAAGGTTACGATGGAATCAATACAAACGTAATAAAAAATTGCTTAAACGAAACCGTATCCATTATAACACACCTAGTAAATCTTTCTTTTTCTTGTGGA
The DNA here is from genome assembly GCF_023078275.1 of Leguminivora glycinivorella. Classification (NCBI taxonomy): domain Eukaryota; kingdom Metazoa; phylum Arthropoda; class Insecta; order Lepidoptera; family Tortricidae; genus Leguminivora; species Leguminivora glycinivorella. The sequence goes on along the minus strand of NC_062987.1, from coordinate 1,199,909 downwards.
ACTTTCCCGGAAACTCTTAAAATATCTGTGGTAAAGCCTTTATTTAAAAAAGGGGACAAACATGACATGAATAATTACCGCCCGATAACACTAATACCCATCCTCTCTAAGATCTTCGAAAAATGTATGTATAAGAGATTAATTGATTTCTGTGAAAAATACAGTATCATTAAAAAAGAGCAATTCGGCTTTCAAAAAAATAAGTCGACCTCTCTAGCCATATTTTCGTTGCTAAAAGAAATTCTGCCAAGTCTTAGCAGTAACTACTTGACTACGGGATTGTTTTTCGATATGTCTAAAGCCTTCGATTTTGTTTCCCACGACTTGTTACTATCGAAAATAGAGACACTCGGAATCCGGGGCCTGCTCTACAGTGGATCTCATCATACTTAGAAAACAGACAACAATGCGTTAAAATTAGTAAAATAAATGACAATAACGAAATGACTAGCTTTTCATCTAGATTCAGGCACAATAAATTTGGAGTTCCACAGGGCAGCGTTCTAGGCCCCATTTTGTTTTTACTCTACATCAATGACATTACTGATATAACCAACCAAAGATGTATATTGTTCGCCGACGACATTTCAATCATTATATCATCTAATAGGAACATTTATACTGTTACAGATCATGAGCAAGTTATAAATAATACGATTAATACAGTACAAAACTGGCTCCATGCTAATAATTTAATAATCAACCTAGATAAATCCAAATATATCCAATTTAATAAATCAGTAAACCCTAATTTGAACATTAATCTGAATATCCCAAGTATACAACGAGTCACGCAAACCAAATTCCTGGGTATACTGATGGATGAGAATCTTGACTGGAAACCACAATTAGATAATGTCACAAAGCGGATTAATAAATATGTATATGCTCTGAAAGAACTCCGTAAAGTCGCTGATATAAAAACTGCCATTTCCTGCTATCATGCGTATGTGGAATCAGTACTACGCTACGGTTTAATAATATGGGGTAATAGTACTGACCGAAATAGAGCATTTATTGCACAAAAAAAGTGCATTCGAGCTATGCACGGAATGCGGTCGGATGAAACTTGCGAACCTCTATTTAAAAAGCTGGGCTTATTACCTCTTCCCTGTTTATATATTTATGAGGTGTGTATGTTTGTTCACAAACATAAGTCTATGTTTAAGAAAGCCTGTGACAGACATGAACGCGCTTGCCGAAACCCAGATAGATTGCTACCGGATGCACATCCAAGACTGGCAAAGCATAAAAAAAGCTGCTTGATTATGACCATAGACATTTACAATAAATTACCTGCTGACATGAAAAATATGAATATTCAAATGTTTAAAGTGAAATTGCATCAATGGCTTAACAGTAAAAATTTTTATAGCATAAACGAATACCTTGACTTGAAATATGTGTAAGAAGTCACTTAATTATAAATAATAATAGTCAATTACCTGTAATTTACTGACACATAGTTTACTTTTAATTATAGCTTTAAGTTTATGTGTATATTTGCATACCAGCAATTGGTTAAACATGGAAACCTACCGTTTTTTGTTTTTCTAACACCTATGTAATAATGCATGCATGTTATATAATCATGGTAATGTTTAAAGCAAATAAAAATATTCTTATTCTTAAAAATATTCTTATTCTCAGTTCTTAATCTGAGACCAATAAGACAAAACACAACTCGGTTCTTAATCCGGCGTGCATATATGTAATGACAACTCAGTTCTTAATCTGAGACTAATAAGACAAAACACAACTCGGTTCTCAATCCGGCGTGCAACTTGTCTTATTTTTCCCGTGCCCCTAAGGTAACACGCTTACTATATATACCATTATTGAAACACATTCCAGTCAAGCAAGAATAATCATATGGCACTTGGCTTGACTTATCGAGGTTTCACTACATTCAAATAATGTAATATTTTATCTATCATTGTTCACTTACCAAATGGTTCTTGACAAAGGTATTTATATATCATCATCAGGCATGGTGCATAAGCTTAATAATTAAACCATCAAGCTTGCCAGACACACTAGAGAGGTGCTCCAGCTGTAGGTATATGTGCAATTTAAAGCACAACATTATCCATATAGCTGCCACCTGCACAACTACATAATTTTGTTAGTTGTGTTAATACTATGCATATGCAAGAATACTTAGTACAGGTGATTGAGTTTTTATAACAAAATATCATTATTTTTGATTCTTGCAAAAGTCACAAAACATGTAAAATATATATATTCTTGTGAAATCAAGAAGCAATAGAAGTGTACAGTTATTTTTTTTTATATTTCAAGGAACAGAACATATTAAAAGTAGACAATACTTGTCAACTTCAAACGTTACCTGTTTGTCATGCTTCAGTTCAGAAACATTCCTTCACAGTGAAGGGTTAAATTTATTAGAAGCTCCAATTAAGTTATTTACCTCAGATTATTGCACATCTGTTAAAAACTTAACTGATTGGCATGTTTCAAGCCCAATTCCAAATCAAACTGATTTGTTGTAACAGACAAGTATAGCATGTAGACCGTTAAAGTCCATCAGGTCTATAAATATCAAAATCTCTTACCATTAGCTATGACAAATTTTACCAGTGTCATAAATAGTTCAATAGATATCCAGTTTGGTGTTTCCAGCTTTTAGCAAGATTTAACCTCAGGAACTTCTGGAATCATGCCTTACCAATGCAAGTATTTTCAACTTATGGTCAATATTCACCAGGTTACCGGCAGGCAACTACTGTAATCAATAAATTAATCTGGAAAGGAATGTAATTAAGGAACAAATTATATCACTGATAATGCATTAAATGGACACTGGACTATGTCATGATAATAAATGTTCCAAATGTCTGTCTAGGTAATATATTTGTCTTTGGTTCAATTTAGAACATGATTACATTGATTACATTTCTTGTCAAAAATGTTTGCAATGCTAAACCAGCATTATTATAAACAAAACAGCATCAACAATACACTATACTTCAGTGCTATGCCCTTAATTTTAACACACATTATGGTTTTAACAAGATGCATAATTAACCTCATCAAAATATTATTATTATTTTATCAACATTTTTGATGAATTTGTGCCATGTAATATAGCAACATGTTTCCTCATTTAGAAAAATGCATGATCATACAGAGTTTATATGCATAAGAATGTCACTAAGACAGATTTCAAAATACAGTCCCCGGAGAAGTGTTAGTGAACTTATAACAAAACACAAACAAGACAAGACAGTTGTCAAAGTTTTCTTATGCTTATTTACTCATCCCTTTATACCAACCTGTAGTGAATTTAAAATGTATTTACTGTCAGTATACTTACATAAGCCAGATGCAATGGTACAATATTATTGAGTAGGATAAATACCTTATTCCATGTCATTCCGGACAAACTTATATTTAATATGACAAATAGGGCAAGATAATGATCATCTCTCTTTGTAGATCATTAAACCCATAAAGTCACCTGTTATAAGGAATCATTTAGGTGTAATTTAGATCTAAGTACTTGTATCTTATACTCTGTTTCACTGTGACACTGTGACAATTGTCAATATATCACAAGTAGGTTCAATATGTATTATGTATTCTGAAACATATCTGGAAGCACAAAAACACAACACACAAGTGAGCTAATGATTATTCATTACTGCAGCCCCTCTATATATACTGGTAATACTCTTTGCCCGGAGCATTATGTGAATGACAACTTGGATGTGGTTAGCATCTCACCGTCCATGACTTACTGTGGTACTTATTGTGATACATTTTGTGAGTATATAAAAGTATTAGTATCTTCAACATGTACATAACTAAGTTGATCTGAAAGAAAGAAACACAACACAGGCTACTATAGTGGATGTTGATAATTTCAGCCCCAGAGCACTGTGTTTGGATCACTTTTACTTCCGATTTCACACTCATTATGATAAATTATTACTCCAAAGTGTGAATATCTCGTAAACTGCAATGAATCTGAAAGACAACACAAGACACGCCAGCACACTAGGCATGTTCTATCTCTTTGTTGGCACAATTACGGACAACTATTTGATCACGTACTTTGCCTCTTACACTTTTAACTGTATTATATGGTGCTAGTGTCTTTACTCGTTGAATCAGATCGACTGGTGTTAATTAAATACTGTTGGACGACAATAAATGGTTATGAGCGCGGCGCGAGAATGATATTGTCAATTTCGGACAAATTTCATAGTACGGGCGTATATGGGTAACTTAATATCTCGCTTCTGAAACTGTTAGAGTAAAAACACCAGGTCACCACTATTAATTATACAGTTTATTAAACGGAATCTCAAAATACAAGTTCAATGACGAGCTATCTTCAAGTGACGCTCTGAGTCCGTCTGCCGCCATTTTTGACAGCGATGCCTAGGGATGGGGACCAGCGACTAGTGATGTCCTTACAGTAATCAATTAAATCATTGACAAATATTACAAAAAGAACAGGGCCAAGAATAGAGCCCTGCGGCACCCCTTTATTAATGTCAACTATTTGGGAATGATACACCCGTTGAGTACTTTCTTCTATCGATTTCATCTCTACTAGCATTTTCCTATTTGATAAGTACGACGAGAAAAGTTTTAGTATATTCCCCCGTACGCCACAGTGTTCCAGCTTGTATAAGAGTATATCATGATCAACAGTGTCAAATGCAGACGTCAGATCAAGAAATATACCAGCAACCCTGAATTTCTCATTTAAATTAATAACTATATCATTAATAAGCCTCTCAATAGCATCACTGGTTCCTACATCATTTTGGTAGCCGTATTGACGTTCATTAATGATTTTATTGCACTTTAAATGCTTAACAAGCCTAACTTTAATTAATTTCTCAAAAATTTTCGACAGGACTGGCAAGAGCGAAATTGGTCTGTAGTTTTTGGGATCACTCTGCAAACCTTTTTTATAAACCGGCACCACTGAAAGCTGAGTTAGTCGGGAGTGTAATGTTCTTAGCCATGTTTCATGAAAATCGGTTTACAATGTCGCGGACGGGGGTTTTTTGTAGTTAGGTTATTATAATATTTATTTGCCTTGAGATTGTTTCTCTTGAGGTTTTACTGCAGATTTCGGCTGTCCAAAATCAAAGCCTAGCAAGTGCATTTACCGAAATTTTACAGGAGAGGCAAACAAAGATTTTGTTAAAAAAAATTAGTACCAAAGACCTTTTTCTCACAAGACTTGGTTTTATATAAAGAAGTATAACTTGCTTTACAAGACAAACTGTTGAAACTAAATGTATGTGTCTATTTAGAACTTTTATGTGCCTTACTAACAATTAATTACAAAAAAATAATAGATTGTTTCGTCAATTACAAAACAAAAAGCTAGCAAGTGGTCTTACTAAGTATTTTAAATGGTTAATTTTCGCATTATCCCGGCATTTGCCACGGCATTTGCCACGGCTCATAAGAGCCTGAGGTCCACTTTGACAACTAATCGCAAGATTTGGCGTAGGAACTAGTTTTTACAAATGCGGCTGCCATCTTACCTTCCAACCCGAAGGGTAAGTAGGCCTTATTGGACTTAGTCCGGTTTCCTCACGTTTTTTCTTTCACCGAAAAGGGACTAGCAAATATCAAAATGTCGTTTCGTGTCTGATCACATTATAATATTTGTTTGATGGGATCATAATAACAAAAGGCAACATTATTAGACAATTAATTAAATTTTATGGATAAAACAAAAATCAGTCATCGGGTAAACAATAGGCTACTTGACCCTTTTTATAGTTTGTCTTATAGCATTACTTACTATCCAATTAACGGAAAAAAAATATCACTATATTTTATTATGGCTTATAAACCGCAAAAATATATTTTTAAGAATACGTTTACGTAATATTTCAGGCAAAAACAACATCAGCCATGTCATCTATAAATTTTCTGTGAATGAAGTAATTCAGTGCGAAAACAACACTTTCTGACAATTTAAGTACGAGGCATAAAGGTATTATGTAATGTCAGCGATTGATTTGACATGAATTCTATGAGGTCACTACACGGCCGACAGAGTTTTCGGTGGCCAAAAAAAATTTATTCACATTTTTGAATTAAAAATACGTAAACATCGTACACATTTAATAGGTACCCAAAATATTACAGAAGACAATTATTTATTGCGCCAAATTAGATATGAATCTAGTAGCCTATTCGCCTCCAGTTTAAAGATCATCCGAAAGGTCATTAATTGGCAATCGACTCCAAAAATCACGCCTTGTTTCTGGCATTAAAGGCACTAATTTTGCAACTAGAGTGTCCTTTTTTTAACACGATAGTTTCATATGTAACACACGCCATATATTGCACATCAACAACCTGTTACAAGCACTAGGTACTACTGGCAGTTATTCCTTTAGGTAGATTGGAAAGGCATAATTGTTAGAACTATTTTAAGTTGCTCCCATCGTCAAATATATATAAGTAGGTTTAGTAGGTACCTACGTAAAATAGATCGCAAAAATAATGTTAAAAAGCATTCCGAATGTTAATACCTCGATCCAAGCCCCATTAAAACATCACAAATAAAAAAACCACAATTCAGCACCACAAACACTTTTGCGATCGCCACACACAATATTAAATAAGTATAATATCACGGGCTAAAACAACGAACATAATGATAATGACTATCTAAAAGCAGCTGCTAAAATTCGACTCCATCGATCACTTTTATTCATCATGCGTCCGCGCAGCAGCGCAAAGTACGACAAACTAGAAACTTCAGGTTGAAACTCGTTCCCTAAATTCGGATCCCGAACGGAACAAACGCGGGCGGGGGCGCGGGAACGGCGACCGTTTGAATTCAAACTTCACTCATTACTGACTTGCTATGTTTTATTTATTGTTATATTTGAATTCCTTGTTCAACCCTTCGGCAATTTTTTAAATTTAAAACCTAGTATGGGACAATTCCATATTCAAAAACCTAGTATATTCCGTTTACAAACTCAGAAACCTAGTATAGCATGCACTTACTAGGTTTTTGGACTTGAAAATGTTACTTACTAGGATTTTGATTTTGATATTTGCATGTAAGATATGCACTTGCTAGGTTTAGAGGGTTCCGTAACTTTGATTCTAATTGAGATAGAAATACAGGTGTTTTTGCATTAGACGCAGCTCAAAATTTGAGGCTGATTGATTAAAAAAACGTATTTTGACAAAAAATGTCCCTTGCTAGGTTTTGATTTTGGACAGCCGAGATGTACAACACGATCTATTCTATCGGGAGATAAGTTTATGATACAGTTCAAGCCGTAGACATAGCTTGATAAGATAATATTTGTATTTGTACTTACCACCGTACCTTGTTAAGTTGTTACTAGGGATTGCAATCGGGTCCAGCGGATCCGGTAATCCGGCTGGATAAAAGGAGCTGCGAAATCCGGAGGGAAATGGCCGGTTCCGATAAAATTCGAAATACACAAACACAGCAGTTTATGCGGATCGAATGATGTAAATGAGAATGGAAAGTATGAGTTGAACAAAACAAAAATGAATGAAATTGTTTTAGATTTAGAATTTTTTTTATTGTGATAAGATATAGAAATTTTTTAGATTCAAAATTTAGTTTTTACTGTGAGAATCAATTTGTAATGTTAGATTTTTTATACATAGTTTTATTGGTATGATAACAATATTATCAGATATTTTTAAGCCTGTTACTTTTCCTTTAAAATATCCTTTAAAATATTTTTTTATGGTACATTATCTTTGTCAACCTTATACAAAACTGTATCCGGTCCGGCCGGATCCGACCGGGTTTCGGATACAATCAGGCCGGATTGCAATCCCTACTTGTTACGTTGTACCAATTCGAGGTTTACATTCATAAATATTACTGACACGCTATCAGTCTCAATTGTACCAACGACCAAGCAACCGGTTACTTTGTTACACAGTTCTTTATTTCAAGTTCAAAAATACTTTAAATACCAACTCTAAAAGGTTAGTGTTAAAGTTCAAACATGAAGAAATTGAACTATAGGTTAACTGTGATTCTATTGCCTTATCAGTTGGAACTGGTTTTGTGACTAACCAAAGCTGGCCTTAACGATGTGACGTCGTTGTCGCTACGTGGTGGTCGAAACGCACTATAGCTCTGTCGCGCCACTACAGAAGAGCGAGAAGGAGAGGCTAGGAGAAGCGCAAGCGATTGTGACGTTGGCTAGGAACGGCTTTGGTATCTTGTATCAGTTTCAATCATATCGTTGAGTGCTGTGAACGTTTGATTATACACTTTGAGTTGTTTTTATTTACATTTTTATAAAGTTTTGTGGTTATCGATCGTATTTGTAGGTAAGATATTTTTTTTATAGTTTGTGGCAGATAACTTATGGATGTACGGAATTAATAAATTGTCTAGAGGTAAGCAAAGGAGTCTGAAGTATGGTAGAGTTTATTTATGCTGTACAAAAATAAACCATTTATGTGACTATCTATAAGAAAGTATTATTTTCGTGCATTTTATTACACTGATTTTATGAAACAGATAATAAAAAATAATAAATATTGGGGACACCTTACACAGATCAACTTGGCCCCAAACTAAGCAAAGCTTGTACTATGGGTGCTAAGCGACGATATACATACTTAAATAGATAAATACATAACTACTTGTATACATAGAAATCATCCCTGACTCAGGAATAAATATCTGTGCTCATCACACAAATAAATGCCCTTACCGGGATTCGAACCCAGGACCGCGGCTTAGCAGGCAGGGTCACTACCGACTGAGCCAGACCGGTCGTCGGTTTATTTAATTAATTATGTGGTACTTAGAACAGTACGTAAATACAATACTTATGATAAATCTATTTACATAGTAGATTTATCCGATCACGTAACAAAATTTTATTTTATTAAATACTTACATAAGCATAATAACTATTCACCATAATTTGTGAGTTAAATGGTTTACGCCGTGGCTTGCGTGGGCGACGGTCGCGCGATGGTCGCGCGACGGCGATGCGACGCATACGAAATCAAACCTTATCGATATGGAAGTAGACGATGCGATGGCGACGGTCGCGCGACGGTATACAGGGTGGCCCATTCAAATCGGTCAGTATGGGAAAGTCTGAAACTATAAGACATACGAAAGATTTGTTCTTAGGAACCATGTCACCGATTTTGATAAAAGAAAAACTGCATTCATACAATTAAAAAAAAAAGTGTACCCAGCTGGGGAATCGAACCCGGTTGTTTTGAAAAAATAAACTTACACTATTTCTATTCAGATATCGTTTGTGTAGGTCTTAAGCAGTAAAATATCTCTAAGAAACATAATGTCTAAAATGAATAAAATGCATTTTTTTCACATACTTTAATTTATCATAGTAGGTGTTCAAAGTGACCACCGTTACAATATTCAGCAAGTTCACTTCATCTTTACAACAGTGTACAAAAATAGCTATAACACCGTTGAAGACCTAAAAGTAGCCATAGAGTCAACTTTAACGCAGATTCACCACATGAAGATACAAAATGCAATAGTAAGATCGTTACCTAGACGTGTTGAATATTGTATTGAAAAAGACGGTGGTCACTTTGAACACCTACTATGATAAATTAAAGTATGTGAAAAAAATGCATTTTATTCATTTTATACATTATGTTTCTTAGAGATATTTACTGCTTAAGACCTACACAAACGATATCTGAATAGAAATAGTGTAAGTTTATTTTTTCAAAACAACCGGGTTCGATTCCCCAGCTGGGTACACTTTTTTTTTTAATTGTATGAATGCAGTTTTTCTTTTTATCAAAATCGGTGACATGGTTCCTAAGAACAAATCTTCGTATGTCTTATAGTTTCAGACTTTCCCATACTGACCGATTTGAATGGGCCACCCTGTATAACTACGAGCTCCCGCGGCTTCGCTCGCGATAAATGCGAACATTGTGGAATACTCCTTGCCAACTCCTATCGCCCATTTCAGGGAAGTGGGGGGTTAGAAAGAGACAAGTAGTAGCCTATGTCACTCTCCGTCCCTTCAACTATCTCCACTTACAAAATCACGTCAATTTGTCGCTCCGTTTTGCCGTGAAAGACGGACAAACAAACAGACACACACTTTCCCATTTGTAATATAATATTATAAGTATGGATCTACTGTCACTTGATGAGTTTACTACATTGCCACCACTACAAGTATCACCATCGTTTATTTTATTGGCATCGCCTGGACTAAATGGGCCATTTTTTTCAAAGTTGTCCACCCCACTTTTTTTGTAACATGGGTATTTTTTACGCGATTAATACTCAGAATCGCGAGCTCTTTCAATCCTGGTAGGAGAAAAAAAATGTCCCAAGATTTCCATACATTTTTTCGAACCTTCCATTCCGTTACCGCCATACAAAATGTATGAAAAAATGGTAACGGAATGGGGAAAAACCTTGGGACACTTGTTTTCTCCTATTAGAATTGAAAGAGCTCGTGATTCTGAGTGGAAACCACATAAAAATTTCCAAATCCAAAAAAAAAGTGGGGTGGACAACTTTGAAAAAAAAAATGGCCCAAATATAATAACAGCATTACTAAGGTGCAGTAGGTTCAGAAAACGGGTTTTAGAAAAGTTGTAGACCACATTACGAATCACAATATGTCGCCATACATTTTTAAGTAATCCTAAATTATTTCTCGAGATAGGTTCATTGATTAGAATCCAAAATTATTGATTTTCGCCTGAATGAAAAATTGGAGTTATATTTCCTAACAATTAATACCTTATATTATGCACCGGATGTTATTGAAAAAAAAAATAAGCAGTTTGTTATTAAAATAATACGATAGCTAAATTTTTAAACACGTTTTTTTAGGTTTGCTTGTTTAATTGGAATGAATTAGCAAAGTAATAAGCGTCTGCATACTTTTTTTTCAGAAGCCTTTACCATGCCAGCACTGTCCCGAGCCGTTAGAAGGCTGCTATCGCGCCAGAACCTGTTAGTTTTGTCCAGGGGTCAGTCCGTGTGGACTCCGGACAACGTGGTCCGGTCTCCGTACAGAGCCGTCGAGGCGCCGAACCGGACCGTCGTGGAACACGTTTGGGAGAATTTGGAGAGGTGGCCTGATAAAGTCGCTACGGTATGGACAACTTTTTTTATCACCGGCAACGCACCTCCAACACCTCTGGTGTTTCGGGTGTCCATGGGCGGCAGTGATCGCTTACCATCAGGCGACCTGTCTGCTCGTTTGCCTACTATCCCATAAAAAATGTCGTTGTAACTTCTTCTTTATCGTGTAAAGGGATCATAATTAAAGAAGAAGGTATAGCGGGTCAATTACGACTGGGGGCAATTTTCAACTATTAACAACAGCCGTAATAGCCGGAGACCCGGGTTCGATTCCCGGCTTCGCCACCAGTGGGTTTAGCTCCTTTTCTTTTGATCTGATCTATTTCAGTTTATACTATAAGCAACTGAAACTACCACTGTTGTATATTTTTTATAACGTTTATGATAATTTGATTTTCAGGTCTGTGGGTTAACAAACCGTTCGTACACCTACCACCAACTTCATAAACAATCTCGTAATTTTGCTTCTCAACTTCGCACCAAACTCGGAGTAAGAGACGGCGACGTCATTTGTACTATGATGCCGAATTCACCGGAGTATGTGGTAGCTATAGTAGGCATACTGACGGCTGGCGCTGAGTTGACGACGGTCAACCCTATATATACTTCCCGTAAGTGCGTTGTTGTACATTTCCCTTTCTTATGATTATTTTATTTTTATTTATCCAAAAATACTAACGTGGGTACTAATTTAACCTTGAAACAGCGAGCGAAAACCATGTACGATTTGTCTTCCGTCATTTTCGCTTGTTTACATTATGTATTTTTTAACTATCTTAATAACATGCAGCTCTTATCTAAATTGAAAGTAGGTATTTACATAATTTAAACTCAAACTCAAAAATATACTTTATTCGTAGGCCTAATTACAAGCTCTTGTGAATAGCTCATTAGGTACATAGTACTGTAATTTAAATCTAATCTACTTAATTATCAGAGCCATTTATTGTAATTTACCTGATGGTTGATAAATATAATTGGCGAACAGAACTACTGTACTTGGTATAATAATAGTTTTTTTATATAATTGTTTCGGTGTTATTAATAATGTTATGATTGTTTTCTATTATTGGTTGGAAAATATTACATTTGTTGAATTATTATTTTTTGTTTGGCAGTTATTTTTATTTAGTTTTTGACGTACGGTGCACCGGGACAATGGGACAATTTTGACTGGGGGGGTGTGACACTACACGGTTTTTACACAACAAAATATACCTAACTGTGCAATAATCATAGGAGTAGACAAAACAATAAAAATCGGTCAAATTGAAGTTTGATTGCCAGGTTACAGAAACAAACAAGGTTACGCGTAAGTTGTTGAGGTTAATCAACCGAAAGTCTTATCGCGACTAGTCTAAATAAATCTCTTGGCAACAAAGACTATAGAAGACTATTCAGTAGTCATTGTTTGTTGATTGTCCTAGGGCACCCCATAGGTGCATAGGGCCTCCACAAGATCCTTCCACGCCTTTCTATCTTGAGCCACCGCCTTGGCCTCGTTCCAACAGTCCGAACTCCCGCAGCTCGTTCTCAACGCTCCGCCTCCAGGTGTGTACGGGGCGTTTGCGGGCTCGCTTCCCTCCTTGAGGCCGCCACTCAAACGCGATACTGGCGCTGTTGGTAGCTCCTCTTCCGAAGGGTATGACCGATCCATCTCCATTTCCTCTGAGCCACTCCCTGTGCGATCGGAGGTTATCAGCACATACTCCACAAATCCTCATTTCTTATGGTCTTCGGCCAGAAGACACGGAGGATTGACCGGAGGGACTTATTGACAAATACCTGCAGTTTGTGCGTAGCCCCTTTGTCACTCTCCATGTCTCACAGCCGACGAGCATCCCGGACTTGACAATGGATTCGAAGAGTTTGAAACCCAGACAGGCTTGAGTTAAGCAAATGCAGCTTTTGCCTTCCTAATTCTGCTCTCGATGTCCTCGTCTGGTAGTCATTGTTTATACTTAAAATTAATAATCCATTGAAACACGCGTTACTTTGCGGAAATTCATGTGTATCAAAATCAAGACGATTAGAACTGGTTAGCACTGATTGACTAGACTGACTAATTGACTATTCACGAATTAGCGAAGTAATCTTCTAGACTTTGATTGTTACTATGTTTTTACTCGTATACAAGGATGGCGTTGTCCACGTTTAAGTAGGTATGTGTAAATATCGTGAAATTTTATCAATGACTCAAACTTTATTTTCAGATGAAGTACACAGACAGCTTTTACTCTCTAAGCCTAAAATTATAGTTGGGAATATAAACACAGTTGATGTTATAAGAGAAGCAATGATATTGGCCCAATTGGATATACCAATTATATGTATAACAGAAAATGGTAGCTTCCTTCCAAACACTATATCATTTAAAGAGTTAACTGCAGATGTAGATCATAGTGTTCTTAATGATGTAAACAACACAGCTGATGATGTGGCCATACTTCCGTACTCCAGTGGCACAACAGGTTTACCTAAAGGTGTAGAATTGACGCACAGGAATATAGTTACAAACTGTGTGCAGGCCGACGTTGATGGAGTCAAACAATATCGTGATACTACAGGTATGTTTATTCATTGTGTGATTTCGTAAACAGGTAATTTTGTTCATTAATTTAAATACGGTTGTACCCACGTTATTATATCGCTATTGCTGCGACATGTTTCGGGCCAATTCGGAGGCCCCTCTTCAGGCATATAGGAGTTCACGCGACGGCTAAACTCCGCAGACTCAACGTCAATAACGTGAGTACAACCGTATTTAAATTAATTATTTGAATATGTCTCACGAAAGTTTAACGGGTAATTTTGTCGTTAAAAGTTAAAATAGACTTGTTTTCTATACTTAAAATAAAATATTTTATGCAGTGCACGAAATAAAGCACCACATAATTAGAAGGAAAATATGCACAGTAAATAGCTATGTTTAAACATAATTTATAGCAGCGTTTTACCTTACAATAAAACGCATATTAAGCGAAATACCTTATTTGAAGCCTATTTAATATATTGAGAGACAGCGATACTGTTTGTAGATGCGTAGCGGTTCACAGCAGGTACCTACAGCTGAACACCTGTAAACAACTTGCAACTCCAGTTTTACGATTCAGGTTTCCCCTTCCCCCAGGCGACCCGTGCCGTAGGGACGGCAACGATGTTTTATCATTGGTTCTCAAAATATTAATTTAACCGAAGTTGCAATATACCACTTACCAAATATTTAGTTGCATCATTTATAAATTCAAATGTGAAATGACATAAAGACGTATCTTTGAAACTGAATAGTCTAAAAATGTTGTTTACTAGCAGCGAACAAAAAATACCCTCAAATGGGAAAATAAAATAGCCACAGGCGTAGTTAAAAATAAGGCTTCAAATAAGGTATTTCGCTTAATATGCGTTTTATTGTAAGGTAAAACGCTGCTATTAAGCTTCTGTACCGTTATTTGAAGCCTATTTAATATATTGAGACGTGTCTGTATTCGCCTGGTGGTCAAGAAAACGCCAATGTGATTAATTGAATCGCCAATGGAAATAACAACTTCAAGTGCACTTCACACATCAGATACCTTGTGTACCTATATATGGAGGAATGTGAATTGCAGCTGACAGCAGCTGCAGTGACTGAATTGATAAGTGCACAGTGACCTATTTTTCTATTGTAACTCTATATACCTATTGTGTATACGGACCCATAATGATATTAAAATAAATTATGAAAAAACCTGTTACTTTTTTATTTCATCCCTCTAACAAGGTCAGGTCATGACTTATGTTTACGTTTATTTCATGATTATATCCAATTTTAGTATGTTTTTAATGTTTTGACCCCGACTCTGCAATTGCCAGTAAGTAGGGTTATTGCAGTATCATTTCTTTTAGGGTAAGTATAAGCGAAAAACTTAAGTTTTGGATTGTGTGTTAAATTCCTCGCAACTCGTTTATCTCTTTTCAGTATCATAGAATAATCGACATGACATAGGTACATTATATTAATATGTATATTGATTTGCATGACATGATATTATTACATAATATAATATTATAGAAAACAGTTAAGGAACTGATCCATTCATTAATGCCTTATCCAAATAGTCACTATTTATTTCTGGCAATTACAGCATTACATAATAGACAGTGAATATTATAATTACTGCCTTATGGCTATGACATGGCAAAATTTGGTAGCGAAGAAAAATTTTGCTCAATCGGCTACAACTTTAAAAGTGTATAACACTAATGTGCGCAGCTATTGAAAACCTTAATACCAATGGTATGACTAATGTTCCAACAATCATGGTTCTTTCGTGATGTACTTAATTCGTTTTATGAAGTCTAATTTTAGTAATTTTCCCGAGCATTCTAGTATGCCGGAAATATTCTTGGCCTCTTGAGTATAACCCATACTGAACCCATGTGGGCCATGTGTAACGTGGTTCCAATTTTATTAACGGAAATAATAATCTGGGTACGTTTGGTAAGTGGTACGCTTATTATCATATAGTGAGGATAAGTACACTTGTGAATTTTTCATCATTGAAATCTCCTAAGCATAAGATACTCTTTTGGTAAACGAATCTATCATCCAAAAAGGAAGTGTAAGTATATCAAGTAACAAGCCTATTGTCAGGCTTTGTATAAGTATAACTTAGTCATTCGTTATACATTATGAGTATACGTATTAAGGTCATTGAATCCATGTATGAATACAGTCCTAAACAAAGTACCTCCTGTGCAATTTGTAGTATTTGTACTACAACAGTTTAACTTTTAATTGCCTTGGTTAACAGGCTACAACTTAACCTTAGACTTTTTGTCTGGAGAGTTCTCTCCCAGTTTCCTAATATTTTTTGTTAGCTATTTACCCAATATGTATGTACTTTCTGTTAAGTCAAGGATTGGCCATAGGCTAACAACGCCTAGGCGGCTAGACGCGCGTGTGCGAAGCGTTTTATTTGTAATTTGTACACATGTAATAGCCAAAGCTGATGATAGAATTTTCTTCATATATAAATGCCTTTTTGTTTTGGGGAACCAGCTTATGGAAGCGCAAGATGTTACAATCAAATATTTTTCTCCTTAAGGATACGTATGTATGCGGGTAAGACCCGTAATTTTCGTTGGAAGCATAAAGATATATAATCATTCCATTATATGGCATGACGTAGCCTTCTGGTTTTGTAATGAAGAATATGATATTGAGGTTAAGGTACCTATATCTGTAGTTCCGAGATCTGAGCTCCAAACCAAAATTTTGAGACACTCATCAAACCCCATGGGTCATGGGTCATGGGTCATGGGCTTATTCGGCATAGCTTAAAAAATCGTTTTGACGGTCCATCTTTATATGAGTATTAAAATCATTTTGAAACCACGTCAAGTACTTATCCTGCAAAATATTGTTACCAAAAACAATGATTAGGTATGAGAAATAGTTTTCCGAATACCCAATGAATGTGATATATTTATTAACCATAGAGGTTACTTTATTTAAAATGCTGATAAAAAGCTGTAATATGACAGCGTTTTAAGTTTGTAGGTGGGTTTATTACCCCATACATTTTATCACTTCTTACATAGGTGTCCTTTTCCCCTCTTTTATTTTTAAAAACGTGTTATGGCGGTAATCTTAACCTAAAACTCATAATTTAAATACGTATTGTTTCATTCGGACTAAATAATGAGTAGACGAGTCACCCCGTGCTACTTTATGAGGATGTGAACACATTTTAATGTAATGGTTCTTTGTAACATTGGTTCAGGTCGTTCTTGGAGCCTCAAAATATGTAATAACATATCACAACTGCATTCTTACATAGCGAAAAACTATGCAAAAATTTTTGCTATTTCATCCACATAGCCAATTCCTTAAAATGTGTTCAACCCACGTGGGCTTAACTGAACATATGAATGACCAAAAACAGTCCAAAGCAATCTGATCTTTAGATTATTGGCCTCATGTGGCGCCGGAGCGGCCAGCGGGCTAGATAACTATTTGATTAAAATAATAGATAAATAACCCATTTAAGATGTTTGGGAAACGGTTAATATCCTGAACCAAAGAATACTGCGGCCTTGATATGCATCAACACTATCAACAGGTTTACTTAAATGATTAAATGACCTCAAATCCCACTTTAAAACCTAAATCAGTAGGCTGATAAAACCGTGGTTAATTTTGAATATTATCATGTCAACCCACTCCGCGTCAGCGTGAGCTAGGTGTTTCAAACGTCGTTAACGACAAGAAAATATGTAGTAGATAACTATATAGTGGAAAAAGTTCTCACAGAAAAGGAAACCACGTTTATCAAGTCACCAGCAATAACTGTGATAATCTTTTTAGTCTTCACCAGACTCATCATCATCCTCCTTGCGTTATCCCGGCATTGGCCGCGGCCTGTGAAGGCCTGGGGTCCGCTTTGACAAAGTCTTCTCGAGACTATTTAATGTTTACTGGGAAGTGATTCCGCAGTAGAAATATATAACCACTGTCAAAATGACTTGGTAATTAACAAACTAAGCACTTGGTACTAAGCTTAGGAGGCGTTATAATCTTGTGTTGTTTCCTCCATCACACGTAAGTTTCAAAAACGCCTTGCGTAGGCCGACAAAAACCGCTTTAGAAACATGCTAATTGTATTATACCTATTATACCACATCTGCTCGATCTGCTTGTGACGCAGGATATGTAAACACGCGCCTTGCGAAGGCGGCAGGTTTTCAGCAGGCTAAATAAAATATTTAATCGCCTTGCGCAGGCAGAAAATTGAGTCATGAAAATTGCAAGCCTTGCGCAGACTGCAAAATTTTCAGCTGTCTTAACAATCATATTATTCACACGCCTTGCGCAGGCGGGAAATATGAAAATGGGAAGATGCACGTCTTGCGCAGACGGCCGGTTTATTATCTAGATAAATAGTAATACTCATAAGCCTTAATAAGCGGGAAATTTGTTATCGGTACCAAAATAAATAGACATTGGGGAATCTATTTTTCCAAAAACTGAGGAAGGCTTGTACTATGGTAGCAAGGCGACATAATACTCTTATTATAGGCATATGTATACTTAAATACATAATAACACAACCGTAGCTCGGGAAAAAATGGACGTAGTAAAAGGAAAAAGATCCAATTCACAAACATATTTGAATATAATCTCAACGTAAAAAGGGAAAAGCCATTCAAATAAAAGGCTATTTTCAGATGATGGCTCTCTTTCGTTCAACTACGTCTCGCTATTTGTGTGCATCACACAAATATATTCCCATACTGGGATTCGAACCCAGAACAATAGGCTCTGCAGACAGGGTCACTGCCCTACTGGGTCAGACTAGTGCTTTTACACCGTCTTAACACTTGATAATTTTTCCACTCATGCCTGCTTCCACAGAATAATAATTATTATACCAGCCTTTTATATCCTTATATATGTTTTTATTTTGTGTATAGTCCTATACACAAAATAAAAACATACTGGTTGTAAATTTCTTCACACCTTGCGCAGGTAAGAAGTTTTTAATAAGCTAGTGCAATGATGCACCCTTTTACTCTGCTTACGCAGCAGCCAAGTAATCAAATTAATCAAATACGCTCGCCTTGCGTTATTAAACGCTATTATTATAGTTAAGAATTAAAGAGTGACTCTCTCATATGCAGATTTTCTCAATTATCTTTAACCGGAACTTATATTTGGTAATTAATACAACTCTCCACATTCCCGAGTTTCACTTTGTAATCCTTTACTTCCCTGGCAAGCGGCTTAGATTTGATTAAGGCATAAGAATATTACCAAACTACATTTTTCAGAGGTATCCCTGACGATACCGTACTGTGCATTTAAAAATTGCCCATATTTATTTACGGAACATTTTTCGGATTACACAAACATGTTCCACAAAGACGCTAATGATATAGGTTTGTTAGTTACCTTTCTTTAGAGCGGAAAGTCGATTTTAAGGCACACAGGGATCGGATATAAAAGCCAACATGATACTTAGAATCAATACATATTTATTGACGCCCTTGCCAAGTCCGGCAGCTATAGGCTTTACCTTTCGTCTTTTTATCTATTTCTGAATTCCGTTACAGAATATCGATCTATTTAAAGAGATTGTAAAGGAATTTTATCCCGCAGCACAGTGGGCACGCACGGAAATTATCAGGTCACAGCACAGGCTCATCTTCGGCCGCAAGGCAAAACAAACACTAATCGCGTCAATTACGACTTTAATAAGGACTGTTTTAGTCTCAAAGAGGACAATGAGATCATTTTTAAATTTTTACTTTCTTGACCTGTTCCGTGCTTAAGACGAATCGATTCACTGAAAAAAATAACTGAAAAAGAAATAAAAAATCGCTTACTTACGCGATACGCTGCGCTCAAAGTGAATCGATCAGGTGCTCAGCTTCTAAAACATTTAATTTATAATAGTAAACGAACGGTAAAACCGTTTTCTAAAACGATATTTTTGATTAAACTTACGAAAAATTCCAAGAATTAAAGAATTCTAAGAATTTTTTGTAGTGAACCGAACGTTCCGACAAACAGAACGCCAATGATAAAACATCGTTGCCGTCCCTACGGCACGGGTCGCCTGGGGGAAGGGGAAACCTGAATCGTAAAACTGGAGTTGCAAGTTGTTTACAGGTGTTCAGCTGTAGGTACCTGCTGTGAACCGCTACGCATCTACAAACAGTATCGCTGTCTCTCAATATATTAAATAGGCTTCAAATAACGGTACAGAAGCTTAATATTTAATAACTCAAAGAGAAAGATATAAAGTAAATGAATTGACCGTGACGTCACTCCTCAGTATTTCATAGTAATATAACTTTACTGTTTGAAATATTTTCAGCTTCACACCAAGAGTCAATTATAGCAGTGCTACCTTTTTACCACATCTACGGCTTAGCAATTATTACACTTCACAAATTATCCGTGGGGGCTAAAATAGTAACAATGCCAAAATTCCAGCCTAACACATTTTTATCTACTCTGAGGGACCACAAAATTAGTCTGCTGTATATAGTTCCACCCATTGGTAAGCAGTAAATATTCAAATAATATGATTTATCGCTTCGGCAAGGTTAGGCCGGATGGTATTTTTGCCATCTCATTTTTGGCCTACCTGGGCCTCGGGTAATCTGTGGTGCCCATTTGGTTTTATATTGCTATTTCAAAAATATTTAATACAATTATAATGATTCTTATTTTGTTTGACTTTTTCAGTATTATTTTTAGGATCTCATCCAGAATCTAAACAAGAACACCTAACTTACGTGGAAAGAGCAGTTTCTGGAGCAGCTCCTTTACCTAAACTAGATATAGATAGATTCATTGAGAAGTGCAAAGTAAGCATAATAAGTTACATTTGATTCCGCAAAACGAATTAGGATTTTATAAGTACCTTGTTTTTTATGTCCGTTAAATTCGACACATCATTAGGCTTATTAGCAGTAGCTACCAGGTATATCTCTTTGTTGAATAAAGATATAAATAAAAAACATTCTCGAGTAATAAATCACTTTTCGTTCATTGATTATGATTAGTGTGAGAAGATCTTAAGAATAATATGTATAACAGTTAAGTGACAAGTATCTGACTACACAAATACAATTGAGAAATAAAATTCTAAATTAATTTAACAGAAATATTGAAAAACGGTGTATGTTATTCATTTAAGTCAAAATTTCAGCCTAACTTGGACTTCATTCATTTGTATGGCTTGACGGAGACATCGCCGCTGGTTTCAACGACAGCTCCTGGCTCCACTAATTATATGACAGCTGGTTTCGCGATCCCTAACACTGAATTAAGGATAGTTGATTCAGAAATGCGGAATGTCGGACCAAATGAGGTTTGACTACTATTTTTGACATCAAGCTTTACTTTGGCATATTGTAGCAGTGGTACAAATATGGAACACTAACCTAACCCTTTAATATCCACCATAGTCTGATGTATAAGACACTTAAAATTTAACGACGCAACATAATATGTTAACTGTGATGACCATAAGGTTGATAAAAAAACAATTCTTATATATATATTTTTTTTATACTACGTCGGTGGCAAACAAGTATACGGCCCGCCTGATGTAAAGCGGTCACCGTAACCTATGGAGGCCTGCAACTCAAACAGTGTCACATGCGCGTTGCCACCCCATTAGAAACGTGTACATTCCCTTTTGCTGTGTTAAGTACACAGCAAAAAGGAGTGTACAAGTTCTAAGGAGGGTTCGGGTTGCCGACGACTCAAAGGACAATAAACGGAACAAGTTAGTTCCGTAAGACCTCCCGTCATCAGCACACCGCACCCTCGTTGAGCTCTGGCAGCCTTACTCACCGACAGGAACACAACACTATGAGTAGGGTCTAGTGCTATTTGGCTTATATCTAAAACTATGGTTTAAAGGTTCATTTCTTATCATATAAATCTAAGGGTCAACTGAAAATCAGCGTCGTGACACTATGTGCTCCGACACATGCTGAGTGGCATCCTTTTTGGAACAACAATCTGTACATTTACCACTTATGCAACTGCCAAGATGTAACGTGTTGTTTCGAATAAATTTTATTTCATTTCATT
The DNA here is from genome assembly GCF_023078275.1 of Leguminivora glycinivorella. NCBI lineage: Eukaryota > Metazoa > Arthropoda > Insecta > Lepidoptera > Tortricidae > Leguminivora > Leguminivora glycinivorella. The sequence goes on along the minus strand of NC_062987.1, from coordinate 1,178,190 downwards.
TCATTTCAATTAATATGTATACAGTGTACATACATAAGTACATCCGCAATGGCACACTAAATAAGTCTGAATCATTATGTTCAGGTTGGTGAGCTCTTGATCCGAGGACCCCAAGTAATGAAAGGATACAGAGACAACCCAGAAGCCACAAGGAACGTGATAGATGAACACGGCTGGTTTAGGAGCGGGGACTTAGCTTCTTTAGACGAGCAAGGCGCGGTCACTATTTCTGATAGACTTAAAGAACTTATTAAGGTAAGTTGCATGTAAACAATTTATTGGTGCTATTAGATGCTTTTGTTGATGCGAAAGATCTTTTGCATTTCACCAGATGGGCATTTAAACATTATTATTGGGAGCCAGCTACTAGCAGCCGGCGTATCATGCTGCCAATTTTATCACTTATCCACTTGGATAAAGCATCCGTCACGCTTTAGCAAGTATGTCAGTGTGAGAGTGACAGATGTCTTATCCACGTGGATAAGTGATAAAATTGGAAGCATGATACGCCGGCTGATTAGCATAGTTTGAGATTCTTCTACCTCAATCGATCAATCAATGTAGTAATACGATCGACAGTACAGTATGGAGGAGATGTACTTCTCCTCTCATTGACTCAGTAACAAAATACCCTGTCTGTCATGACGTAATGCGGGTCTATTGTTCATTTTGTAGGTATTGGCTAATGTTTAATTATTAAACAATAAAATAAACTATTATTCGTATAGTTTAATATACACCGTATTTTTATTGAATTCCGCTAATTTCGGCATATAGTTAGGCCCGTTATAGAAAACAGAACGGCATAGTTCGTTATACATTGCGATACATGTTACATCAATTGCTGTTGAGAAATGTTCTTTACAATTAACTCTACTAAGTAAGTGTCAAAACTATGACATGTCAATCTCATATCATCTCATAACACACAAAACCCGTTTCTCAACAGCAATTGATGTAACATCTACCGCAGGTGTATGGTGTTTTTTAGATAAAAAATAAAAATAAAAAAACGAACTATGCTATTCTGTTTCCTATAATAGACCTAACTATATACCGAAGTTAACATAATTCAATAAAAACACGGGGAATATATACATAGTGACATTAGTGACCATTACGCTGGCGATGGCGTGAGTTTAGTTCATTTTGTCATGCTATTAAAGGTTAAGGCATCAAATTTACGCGTCACCGTGAATGGCACGAGGATTTGCACTGTGAAAACCTTGCAAAACAAACAACAGAGCAAGTTTTCCTTCAAACGTCAATTACGTAAACACTTCTCGCAGGTACACCAACGTTGTTAGACAGTAATGGTTAAATGGGTACTATATATATGTATATGATATATTTCAGTTAGTTTATGTATGTGTATGATTGTACTTATTTATGTATGTATATTGATGATGCATATAGTATTTAGATAGTGACTTATATCTATTTAAATTTCTGTTTTATTTTCCGCACCAATTGTAAGTTTCTGTTTGGTCCAATGGTTGACTGGTAGAGATTAGAGAATGCCTTAAGGCATTAAGTTCGCCATTTGTACTTTATGTTGTGCAATAAAGGTTAAATAAATAAATAAATAAACAGCCACTATGTTTCAGGTGAAGGGATTACAAGTAGCACCAGCAGAGCTAGAAAGTGTTTTGAAAGAACACCCTTCCGTACTAGACGCGGGAGTTATAGGAGTGCCTGATGAGAGAACAGGAGAAGCGCCAAAAGCTTTCATAGTTTTAAGAGACGGCCACAAAGGAGATCGTGAAGATATCAAGAATTTCGTGGCGTCACGGTTAGCGAGCTTCAAAAGGTTAAAAGACGTAGTTTTCATAGATAATCTTCCTAAAAATCCTTCTGGAAAGTTGTTGAGAAGAGTGCTCAGGGACAAATGATTTTCACATCAAGAACCGCTCTTGATACTTTAAGAACTAGTGAGAAAGTTGCATTTTATCCTCAAGAGTGCAAAGTAATTTCATATAAATTATAACTTGATGCTGGCTCATAGAGTTGACATTTAAATGATGATTTTGATTGATAAATGTTAAAAATAATATAAATTTTCTTTAGTCTGATGTTTTAAATTACTACTAGTGAAAAATGTTGTGTTTTTCGTGACAAAATTTGCTTAACCTACATGCCTTGAAACCCTTGCTACACAGAATTCGACAATATGTAAACACAAAACAATATATTGTAATAATATTGGAACTTACTTGAGGGTAGGTATTGGCACCTGCGGTTTAACGACAACTTTACCCCCTTGTTAAAACACAAGAAAATGTGTAAATGTGTAGGTAATTTAATAATGTGTAATACGTAATTTCTGGCATTGTCTTAACTACTCGTAAGTATAAGCAAAGGTGCCTGGAGTAAGTTAAGTAGCAAAATAGTTTTATTATGACATTTTTATTTGGAACGAAATAGATGTGAACGTGGTCGTAAGTGTATGCCACTGGCAAAATTATACACCGTGTTTTTTATTTCTTTTAAATAAACTTGTCTCACTTTTAGTAAAAAAAAAAAATAATAACATAACAGGTTTGCGTCAAGTATCTGATGGGAAATGTCAAAAAATTATATTATGAAGTAAGTAATATTATCTAGTTCAGCTATTAAAATTATAATTTAAAGAATTAAATATTCACAGAATGAGTTAACAATAGTTTTTTAAAGAAATACATTTGTATTTGATCTAAAGAACATTTTCTAAAATGTAACAAAAAAAACACGATGTATAAAATAATTTATCAACGTTTTATATTTAAAAAAAATCATATTTTTTTGAAAAAATGTAATATTTATTAGGTATATTTAATTCAAATATACATACCATTATACTAACACCGAAGCCGTAATCATTAAATCCACCTTTTCTTCCCAACCTCACTTCGCACAGCCGATTCTCATCACGCAGAATTGAATCCACTGCCACTTGCCTGATCAAGCGGATCATTGCACAGGCCGCCTCCACTACTAGACGGAGCATTGAACACAACTCTAATTCGCTACACATCTGAAATGAAATGAAATGAAATAAAATTTATTCGAAACAACACGTTACATCTTGGCAGTTGCATAAGTGGTAAATGTACAGATTGTTGTTCCAAAAAGGATGCCACTCAGCATGTGTCGGAGCACATAGTGCCACGACGCTGATTTTCAGTGGACCCTTAGACATATATTCTTCCTCGTTCCCTCGCTGAGGATCGCGACCACAAGTAGCGTGTCTCCACTGAATGCGGTCATGAGACATGTGGGCTGCACGATATAGGCTGCGCTACTCGACTTCTTCACACAGTCAGCCGACGTATCATGCTGCCAATTTTATCACTTATCCAAGTGGATAAAGCATCTGTCGCGCTTTAGCAAGTATGTCAGTGTGAGAGTGACAGATGTCTTATCCACGTGGATAAGTGATAAAATTGGCAGCATGATACGCCGGCTGATCATCTCTTACGTGCCCCACCCCAAACACGTTTGCTATTCATTCGCCCCAAGATGATACACTTCTCCTTATTATGTACTAGCTTTTACCCGCGGCTTCGCCCGCGTAATAAAAGTATTCATTAAGATTTTCATTTGGATCCGTAGGGACCGTATAGGTTTCTCTGTAGGTATATTTATCTGCGATTATTTCGATTGCACATAATACTTTTGCTTGCAATGATTGTAGAAATATTACACATCGACCACAGCGTAGGTAATTCTATATACGCTGGGGAAACCTTTATAAACATCCCACATAGCCCGTATTTCGACACTATGATCGGTGGGTAAAAAGTACTTTTTTCTATTATCCCTTACAATTTTTTACATTTTGCTTATACTTATCGCAAAGGTAATCTTCAAGCAAGCAAACAACGATCGTCTTAGAGCACATTTGATTGTAAGAGACCGCCGACCGATTATCCGTATCCCTCTAACGATACCCATATTATCCGTATCCGTATCGCTATCGCTAACGCTATCGCTATCGCTATCGCTATCCCTATCGCTATCCCTATCGCTTTCCCTATCGCTATCCCTATCGCTATCCCTATCCCTATCCCTATCCCTTATCAAGATGTTTAATGATATAACACTTTAAGTTCTCGCGCTTTGTACACATATTTAAAGTCACATACAGGTCGAACGCGATTAATTAACATTATTTTTACCTTTTTTCCCAACGTTTCGGCCAGGTTGCACTGGCCGTGGTCGCGGAAGACTGACGTCCCAGCAAAATGTCACCGGAGATGTAAACAACACAAAACTACCCGATATTAATTTATATAAATGTTCGGGGTAGACAAATAAATATAATCTACCCGCTTTTAGTTAATGTTTATTTCCCACCATGTTTATTTTAAAGGTAAAAATAATGTTAATTAATCGCGTTCGACCTGTATGTGACTTTAAATATATGTTTAATGATTTCTTATCAAGTGCTAAAATATAAAGTTTCATGATTTTATCATTTAAAATTAAGAAATCCCATACAAACTTTCAACCTCTTTTTCAACCCCTTCATCCCTTTTTTCGAAATAAAAAGTAGCCTATGTTCTGTCTCAGGGTCTAAAGATTGTCTGTTCCAAATTTCATCAAAATCGGTTGCGTGGTTTAAGCGGGAAAGCGTAACAGACAGACAGACAGAGTTACATTCGCATTTATAATATTAGTATGTAAGTATGTATGTATAGTATGTATTGGTGATCTTATAATGTGTCCAAAAAATCTAAGGGTTCGCTCCTGGCATATTACAGAAAATGAGTTTTAGGGTTGAACTTGGGCTGTTATAAGATTACTCGATTGCGGTGCTCAAATCGTGGTATTTTACCAGTAAAATTTATAATATGTCTAATGACCAACCGCTCTTTAAAACGGTTAATAATGCGATGTGTGGGTAGTCTATGGTGCACTGACACAACGGGGACATATTTTCCGCTTCCTAAATAATCGAATGAGCTAAAAAAAGAACCGTCCTTAGCGTTACACTGTCATTCTAAAAGGTGCCGGACACACTGTTACTCCCCGTGGCAAGCGAAGTTTAATCATTTCGTCATGTGGTTCTAAATTTTATTGTACCTCTAAATATCATTTTTTGGTTCAAATTGTACGATAGCCCTGGGTTCGAATCGTGTGATAGGCACGGTTTTATTCTAATTCCCACAACACAAGTTTACACTGTGGTCAATCTATGTAAGAAGGACTATAGAATAGCTCTGCTATAGTTGTCTCTTTCTGTATATGTTATGACTGATATGTGTTCTGGATGATAAAATGTTAAGTCCTTAAAACGTTCCGTCTTTTTTTTTCTATGTCTATGTACTGATTATTACTTACGGTGGTTAATATTTAATTGAATGGTTCGTTTACTTTCGGTTTGTTTACAATGTTCGCGATTTCCTTTGACGACAACTTTATTACTGCTCTGATGCTTTTACCTGATGCGTTCATCAAACTAAAAAAAATGAAATAATACATCCTAAGTATAGGTAATTCCACGGAGGTTGAAGTGAATGATAACACACACAGCTAAATGAAGATTAGTACTGATTGCAAAAAAATGAATGAATGAAATGAGTGAGTGAATGTAAAAAAACGATCAATATATTTTTGAAAAACATATACTGATATACTGATAACATATATTGATATACTTATCATTAATGGTATTAAAAGCAGTAATGGTATTATTCGGTGAACTTTATAGCTCATATGAAATTTCACTTCCAACTAAGTATTCAGCTATCGATATATTTTATATCGGAAGGATGTCCCTATGTTATTGACGTTATTGCTACCGCGACTTCTATGTCTGCTAATAAGTAATAAAGAAATAGGTAAACACCATTTTAACAGCTACGATGATAAAATAAGGCAATCTTTTAAAATATCTTCGATTTCTACGATTAATATTACAATTATAATCTGACAATTAATTAATCACATAAGAGATATTTTATTTTCTGGTTTGTTTGAAAATTGTTCTATAGACGTAATTCTTAACAAAATAGTTAATAGAAACTTTTTGGTCTTTCTTGCAATTCACTGTTGAATCTGCAGTCGGTACACGGTAAGAACACTAATTTCAAAATCTCCTTGTCTTTACATGACAGTGTTATAGTGTGCGTGGCCTCAACTGAGTTGAAACTACCTATACCATAACAATGAAACTGACTTTTTATCCTGCAAAAACGTCTACGTCTACGAACGATGCTAATTACGTAATTATATACTATATATATTATCGCTCTTAAGCGATAAGACCGCCTGTTGTTACCTCTGTTTAATTTGTTTTTGTTTCTTGTGCATTACTTGTAAACTATGAGAGGTGTGCAATAAAGAAAATTGTATTGTATTGCATAATTATATTTTTCAATTAAAGGATTAATGGCAAAATTTACACCTCCGCTTCCATTTTTCATTTAATTTTTTAAAATAATTATATTCTATTCCTGAAACTCCGATATCGAATCCTATATTTGCCAATAGCCAGAAAACTGAATTTTTGTATGTGGCCAATTAACTTGATTGTTTGGTATGTGTTATTGAATAAATACCTATGTATAAATTATTTGCTTTATATGCAGCTGCGTTGTTAAATTGGTTTGGTAAAAATTCTACATATATATAAACGTAAAAAAAAATAATTAAGTTACTCCATTATTATTCATATTCATATTGGTTTACTGCAGTCGTGTACATACATTATGTGTAGGACTTATGTATGATTCCATTCCTATCCCGTATTAATAGTTTTCTAGAGGTCAACTTACGGTAATGTACTAAAAAGACATAATGGTAATGTACAAACAGAAAAAAACTTTCACCATACATTAACTATGGAAAAACCGCTGTGCCTACCTTAATTAAATCTGAATTGGGTGTCGTTCACATATATTGTACGGCAATCTTGGATATCAAAAAAAGACTTCTTGAGATACAGAGAGAAAAGAATAAAATAAGAAAACAATACAATAACATGCAAGTTGTGGAATGAGCTACCTTCTGAGGTGTTCCCCTTGCGCTATGACATGGGGTTCTTCAAGAAGCAGGTATTTAGGGTTCTCAAAGGTCGGCAACGCATAAGTGACTCCCCTGATGTTGCTTATGTCCATGGGCGGCGATGACTGCTTCCCATCAGGCGGCTTGTCTGCTCGTTTGCTGCCTATTTCATAAAAAAATGCATAAACCGCACTGCGTCTTTCCTAGCCGTATGTTCCTTCGTCAAGTGCTTTCAAGTAATTTTCCACTTGATCAGTCTCCGTTTTTTCCCGTTTCCCCGTCGCAAGTCAAGTGAGAGGTTATTGGGCGGCTAAGAATTCTAATAAAAGTTAGATACAGCGAGTTAGTAGCTCTAAGTGGCTCTTTACCTTTATACAAGATTGGCTGTTTCGAGGAGGTTTAAACTTCAAGGTGTATTTCGTTTATACTGAGCTATTCTTTTTTTAAATATAAATAAGTATTGGCGGACACCATACACAGGTCAATCTACCCCAATCTAAGCAAAGTTTAATGTGTTTATGGGAGTTAACGATACGGGTGATAACGGTCCGAGGCGAACGATACCCAAAACGCGGGCTCTGTCGCACCAATGTAGAAGGGCTACAGAAAGAGACAGGCACCTATTATGGCACAGAACGTCACGATGGTTCACGTCATGATTGCACGCTTGGCTACAAACCTCCATTTCATTATTGTCAATTTACAAGGAAAACAGGGTCTTTATGTTACCTTAATAATGTTTTTCTCTCAATATATATTTTTATTTAGCGCGTAGTGACCCTGCCTGCTACGCCGCGGTCCCGGGTTAGAATCCCAGTAAGGGCATTTATTTGTGCGATGAGCACAGATATTTGTTCCTGAGTCAAGGATGTTTTCTATGTATATTAGTAATTTTATATTATATGTACAGGTTGGTCCAAACCTTTTTTTTAGGGTTCTCACATCATGGGCTATCAGAAAATACCCCATGTATATTGGCCGAATTTTTGTACTTTTCGAGTTACAAATTTCTGAAATTCTCTTCCCTAAAAAATTCTTGAGGAAGAAATTAAGTTATTTAAAAAAAACTGTTTGTTTTTTTAACTATTTTTTTTGTAAAATCATCACAACAAACGGCCCATTTACTGGAAAAAAATTAAACGTCCTCACTGTGATACAAGTTGGATACAAAAATACCAACTTCAAAGTTTTACTTTCAAAACGTATGAATCTTACATTTTATTCTTAAATAAGAAAATACCACATATCCGAATGATTTTCGGTCATTTTACAACCCGCGCTTGACCTGTTAAAAGAAAAAAAATTTAAACGTAAAAATTTTAAATTGTTTTTTTTTTTTATTTTTTTTATTATGAATCGGCTTACTCTTGACCACTACTTTTCCGACTTGTATCAAAGTGAGGACGCTGGTACTTATTTCAGTAAATGCTTCGTTTGTAAGTGATGATTAATATGCAAAAAGAATCTAGCAATAAAAACTCAACAGTTTTATTTTATAAATTGAAATGGATATCATACACGAAAAAAAAAACGACAAGGCCCAATGGTGGCCGAGCCGGATTTTTTTTTTATAAGGAATATTTTTTTAAGGAAAAACTACCAAAAATTGTATAATATACATGGAGTATATTCTAATAGCCCATGATGTGAGGCATCTAAAAAAAATTTCTTGACGTCAAGGTTTGGACCATCCTGTATATATTATTGTCTGAGTACCCACAACACAAGCCATCTTGAGCTTAACGTGGGACTCAGTCAATCTGTGTAAGAATGTCTTATAATATTTATTTATTTATTTTAATATTGTTCTAGTATCAAACGGTGAATTGCACCGGTCCAATTTCAACTGGGGAACTATTTCAAGTACTGAATCAAAATATTCTAAGTTTTAAAGTACTAACTAGAGTGCCATTGTGTGCCCACTGAACATGCGTATCGCCATATGCGACTAGTGGATACATATACTTTAAAACGTGGAGAATATTATACGATAGGTTAAAATTGCCCTCCTGTCTAAACTGCCCCGGTGCACCATATATAAAAATAATTAAAGTTAGATTCACCTTTGATTATGTAAATAATATTATACCTACATACATAATGTAGTATGTAAAAATAACATGTAGGTACTAATCATAACTGTAAATCATTGCCGTAGGACTATTAGAAAACTAACAATCTAAAAGAATTAAGTACCTTTTCATAACCCTTAAATGCATAGTGATGTATATATGCATCATGTATATTTGACTCTATTGACAGCTCATAGCATGTCAAAATTCAAATTTGAATAAATGTTTGTCAAGGTCATGCATTTAAGGGTTAAATTCTCCTCTCAAAAATTCTCCTGTATTTCTTTGTAGTAAATAATTAATTATCACTTTATTTCTTAAGATCAATTGGAGAAAGAATCCCAAACAACAGCGTGAATTCTTAAAAATACAGACTCGTAAAGTTGAAATTTCTTAAAACGCTTTCATTGCAGCAGAGTAGTTTTTGGCTTCCAACTTTTTCATTACTCCCTGTGGGACGAAACGCTGAGCCGTATCCCGCTAGTGCGGAATCTAAGGCTTTATTGCGTTTGAGAAACCTTTTTTACTCTAATGACTGTATTTTAATGTGAGAGGAAAGGAACAAAGGGAGTAATTAAACGTTGTGGTGATCTGAACCGCGATATTTTACCATTTTTAAAGTTCAGCTTTTACGAGAATGATTTAACTTTAACTGTTTAATATTGTCTTCGGTTATCGCGATAGTTACTCATGAAATAAAACTATGGAAACGGATTAAATCGCGTATAATGAATTTACAATTCATCCCGACGTTTCGAACAATTTACAGTGTTCGTGGTCAACGGCAAATGAAGTGTTCGAAACGTCGGGATGGATTATAAATTCATTATACGCGATTTAATCCGTTTCCATAGTTTTATTTCATGTTTAACTATTTATTTAATTGTCCAGGTTAGAATTTTAAAAATATGTATGTGAATATAAATAAAACATGACAATACCTACAAAATAATACAGAACATAAAAATACATTTAAAAAATCTAACTTACGGTTCTAGCAGCAGCGGGGCAGGGCCCAAGGTACCGGTAGCACAGTATAATAAAGAGTACTATCGTACAGTATGGCCACTCCCGCTCCCCGCTGAAAGTGCCGCCCACCGCCTCTCGGTTACCTCACAGTTACCGCCTGTCAAAAACGCGAACAGTCGACCTGTCATATGTCACTCATACAAGCATAGTACGCGTTCACCTACACGAGCTTAGACTGTGTGCTAGGAACGCGCATCTTTCATATATTTGATTGCCAGTGTCCGCGGTGTGCCGGTAGTTAGAGTGCCTTTCCACCAGGGATGCGCTACGTGGAGGCATGCGCGGATCCAGGGGGGGGTCATGGGGGTCATGACCCCCCTGGAGCCTAGGTTGGCCATACAAATAGACCACGTGACCCCCCCCTGAGGCCTGGGCCTTTACCACGTGACCCCCCCCCCTGGGCACGAAGCTGGATCCGCGCTTGCGTGGAGGTGCTTGATATCCACCAATAATATTCATTGTTCTACAAAGCATAGCGGATTTTCTGCTGTACCTTATGGGTATTTGTTGAATCCTGAACGAAGCGATAAACGCGGCTACGAAATACCTTACAGGGTTCATATTATGTACCAAATTATGTAATATATTTTGCAATAAATGTCTTGTCTTGTAAACGTAGCCTAATATATGAGAATAAACCTTAAGTACCAACTTACTACGGAGAGCCCACCTGGCGGGTTTCCGGCCTAATTCTTAACCTCAAACTTCCCTACCATCAACGACTTTTATATTCGTCTAACAAGGTAGCCTGGCAGCTTGAACGCATCATGCACAATATGCACATTTAATAGTTATTTGTTATACAAGGGGGCAAAGTTGTATTTTAACGCCGAGTGTGGAATTGAAAAACGAGCAAGTGAAAGGATTCTATAGTTGAACCACGAGCGAAGCGAGTGGTTCGAGAATAGAATCCTGAACTTGCGAGTTTTTTAACACACGAGAAGTAAAAATACATTTGCACCCGACGAGTGTAACACAAAACTTTTCCCCTCACTATAGCGAGGAAACTACAACACAAAAATGCGTTTATCACTGCTTCCAGTAGTTCCACAGGTGGTAAATCATCTTTATTACTAGATTCACCTACTTTTATCAATTTTAAAGCAGTTAATTTGACTTTATTCAAGGTCAAATTACTTTACCCACTAGTGGATAAAATGCGTTTTTACCCGCTGGTATTAAAGGACAAAACACGTGTTTCCGAGCTAGTGAGGGGAAAAAGTCTTTGCTGCGGTGGCGTCGTTGATCGGGTCGCCACCTTCCCGAATAAAGGTTGAGGGAGGCGATGCCGATGGCTGAGATACGCGTCATACCTACTCGTGAACGGGTGCTGTCTGTGAAGACCGGTCTGTTTAAGCTTACTGGGGCCATTATTACTAAGTAACTTTAATTCTGATTTATATTACATTAGGACACTTTGTTCGGTTCTCGTTTGTTTCCTTTCTTTTAGTGAATATTTTAAATATATGATTTCAATTGACTCTGGGAGACCCTATAATACATCTCTAAGGAGAATTAGATTAAGTATACATTTTATCTTTAGTTGTGACATTTAGAGTCATTTGCACCTCTAAAGTAATTTGAGACTTTTTTTGTATTTGTACTTTTTACATTTAGTGTAGTTCTAACTTGTAATTCGACATTTAGAGACCTTCTACATCTCTAATTAATTGTAGTAGAGTTATACTTTAGTTAGAACTTAGAATTAGTAGTACTTATCAATTGTAATTTCAATTCAATTTTAAATATTTTCTAAATATGTATATGTGACGTGTAAAAGTGCCCCTGTGGCCTATTTGCTGAATAAGTTATTTTGATTTTGATTTTTGATTTTGTAGGTAAGGTAAGTATATAGCTGTACCAAATTACAAAACTACACGAATTATTTCCACTCCTTGCACATTTTCGCTTTAATTTGACGTCGTTACGAAACCTTTTGACAGAAAGTCCAATGCATCGTCAGTACATTTAAAGCAAAGTTTTTGTGAAAGTAATATAAAAGTGCAAAGACGAGCAAAGAAAATTTTAGCCGTTGGAACGCTCCGCATCCGATGCAACATCCTGTTTTTCTTGACTAACATTACAAAAGTATCAACAAAAAAGGTCCAAATAGAATTGCTGAAAGGCAACATTTTATTTTTATAGCCGCGAGCTGACTTGCAAGCTATTTTAAAATACTGTTTGAATGACTCTCTCAACGGACGAACAACATGATAAATTAATTCTTTGAAGTTTAAAGAAAGGTCAGTCGGGGTAATAGCTCGGAAACACGTGTTTTGTCCTTTACCTCTAGTGTTTCGGGTGTCCATGGGCGGCGGTGATCGCTAACCATCAGGCGACCAGTCTGCTCGTTTGCCTCCTATCCCATAAAAAAATACCAGCGGGTAAAATCCACTAGTGGGTAAAGTAATTTGACCTTGAATAAAGTCAAATTAACTGCTTTAAAATTGATAAAAGCAGGTTAATCTAGTAATAAAGATGATTTACCACCTGTGGAACTACTGGAAACAGTGATGAACTCTTAAAACGAAATAATTATCTTAAAGTAAAAGACTTCGATACTTCCAGAGAAATCCGTCACTCCAGACGAAATCTTAATTCAATAAGTTCTAAAAGATTTTCGATAATGGAACTCATGAAATCTTTAAAAGGTTCGAAGGAAATAAGAACTTTAGGAGTTCTTTGATTGGTTGTTAAGTACCGATTAATTAGTACGCATGAATGATTCCCAGTTTTTAAGTTTATTTTACAAGGAATATTTTAATTTTGGAGAAATAAATTAAAAATGAAAAAAAAAAAAACAGCGGAAATAAGAAATTATTTAAACATAAAAATATTCTTCGTAATGTTTGATTTTCCGTTCATAATTATGTATGTATTATTACTATATTTGTTTGTTACCTGATTCAGTAGTGTTTCGTTTCTTGCAAATGTTGTTGACGCCTAGCGTATGTGTGCCATGCATGAGACACGCACACACACACAGCGAACTTAAAAGGACTTATTTCTATACATCAACATTGTGTTCGACAGAGTAATATCCCTAGTACGCAAACATTTCAAATTGATAATCAAGACCAAGTGCGGGTAGTTCGAAAAACTCGCGCGGCTGTCAGAAGGTGTTGATGTCATTCCAAGCCAGTCTTCTCCAAGACCACGGGGACAACGCCGTCCCTGAAACGTTAGAGGTCAGTTTAATATGCAGTCATACGCGATTAAGTCCCGATTAAAAAATAATTATAGGCATCCAGTTTATCATTATTGTTTTAATAGTAATTCTGCATTTAAAGATTTTCTAAGAATTGCTTTCTATGGGAATCGAACCGACTAAAATGTAAAATAATCACCTCTATCCAAAGAATGGCCGAATGATAATAACTTTCCTTAAGAAACAATAGTAAGTATTTTAAAAGATGGGAAGAATGTGAAAATAATAGTTTTAATCAATTTAAAATATACTTAAATGCTTACATGAAATTGTCGAAGTAAACGATGTATTTTTAGAAAAAAATGAATTAAATAAAGTTTTCTTTCTGCAAAATACTCCATTTAAGCTACTTTACTTTCATGTCCCATATACAGCGCGTAAACCTAATAAGGGCGATAAATGAAACCAGGCATATAATTCAATATTGTTATCATTCATTAAGAGGTGTTTTTGAGCTACTCTTAATTTTCACCCCATAATGAATTTTTGAAAAAAATCCCAGCAGCAATGTACTGTAAACGTGGTTGCGATGACAATCAATGACAACTGTCAACGAGCGTTTAACGTGAGTGTGCTTGCATTACGTTGCGGGCCGAATTAATTTGTATAGATAAAAAAATATTTCAATTTTAAGTAAAAATTATCTAATTCCATTTTTTTTTTCTTTTATTATTTTCAATTCATAATGTAATTTTTGACGATCATGATGAGAAGATAAACATAACTTTGGCATGTAACAAATTTATAGTGTAATTTTTATCATGAAATAAAGAAATCTAAATCTAATCTAAATCTAGGGTTCCGTAGTCAACTAGGAACCCTTATAGTTTCGTCATGTCTGTCTGTCCGTCCGTCCGTCCGTCCGTCCGTCCGTCCGTCCGTCCGTCCGTCCGTCCGTCCGTCCGTCCGTCCGTCCGTCCGTCCGTCCGTCCGTCCGTCCGTCCGTCCGTCCGTCCGTCCGTCCGTCCGTCCGTCCGCGGATAATCTCAGTAACCGTTAGCACTAGAAAGCTGAAATTTGGTACCAATATGTATATCAATCACGCCAACAAAGTGCAAAAATAAAAAATGGAAAAAAATGTTTTATTAGGGTACCCCCCTACATGTAAAGTGGGGGCTGATATTTTTTTTCATTCCAACCCCAACGTGTGATATATTGTTGGATAGGTATTTAAAAATTAATAAGGGTTTACTAAGATCGTTTTTTGATAATATTAATATTTTCGGAAATAATCGCTCCTGAAGGAAAAAAAGTGCGTCCCCCCCCCTCTAACTTTTGAACCATAAGTTTAAAAAATATGAAAAAAATCACAAAAGTAGAACTTTATAAAGACTTTCTAGGGAAATTATTTTGAACTTGATAGGTTCAGTAGTTTTTGAGAAAAATACGGAAAACTACGGAACCCTACACTGAGCGTGGCCCGACACGCTCTTGGCCGGTTTTTATGTCCTCCATCCTGTATATGACCAAGTGAATGTTGCCTGTCAAGAGTTACGACTCTGAAGGAAGTGGAGAAGGGAAAGAAATAGGACAGGACACATTTAATTGTAAACTACTCTCAAATACAGTCAATTTGCGAAATACTGTCATCCATAATGACTCGTTGGGTGTACGTAAATCCCCATCTTCCGCGGTGTGAACTTTTCCTGTTTGCCTTTTCTCCGTAGGGGCTTTCCACGGAAACTTATTGAGTTTAACTTATTTGATAACGCAACCCCGAGAGTATTTCTCGACAGGGTACCGAGCCAACCTCACTTTATTAACACTTCATGGCTAGGTGTTCCTATAGTTCTTCTGTAGTGGCGCGGCGCGGCGCGACAGAGACAGACTGCGTTTCGAGCGCCGCGTAGCGTCAGCGATGGTCACTTCGGCTAGCTGGTAGTATGAAAATATTTTTATTAGATGGAATTCGATTTGTTTTGTTACGGATTCGTTAGTTGTTGGTTTTTCGATTTCCTTGTTTACTTATGCTCCTGACGACCGGGTTTTAAAATCTGCCAGCTTAAAATGTAATTCAATTTGACACAGAGTCAAAAAATTTAACATATTATGTCAAGGTGTTGAACTGCGACTCGATTTGGTATTTATTTTAAATTGTATGGCTAATTAATATTTTTGATGGATTTGATCTAATTTTCGAACAATTTTCAACACATTTTGTATGGGTTGCGATATTTAACCTGCACCCGAAAGCTGTCATTATACAAGATATTTGTGTTCCAAATTTAGTTCTTTTTTTCGAAGTTACCTATGTCGCCATTTTCGGCTTCCAACTTTTTCATTACTCCCTGTGGGACGAAACGCTGAGTATCGCTAGTGCGGAATCTAAGGCTTTATTGCGTTTGAGAAACCTTTTTTACTCTAATGACTGTATTTTAATGTGAGAGGAAAGGAACAAAGGGACTAATTAAACGTTGTGGTGATCTGAACCGCGATATTTTACCATTTTTAAAGTTCAGCTTTTACGAGAATGATTTAACTTTAACTGTTTAATATTGTCTTCGGTTACCGCGATAGTTACTCATGAAATAAAACTATGGAAACGGATTAAATCGCGTATAATGAATTTACAATTCATCCCGACGTTTCGAACAATTTACAGTGTTCGTGGTGAACGGCAAATAAAGTGTTCGAAACGTCGGGATGGATTATAAATTCATTATACGCGATTTAATCCGTTTCCATAGTTTTATTTCATGTTTAACTATTTATTTAATTGTCCAGGTTAGAATTTTAAAAATATGTATGTGAATCTTATACTTTTAAACGAGCAATTCTTGTATATTTATTTATTTATTTATTTATATATATATTTATTTACACTGACGATCTCGGAAACCGCTCTAACGATTTCGCAGAAATTTGTTATGTGGGGGTTTTTGGGGGTGAAAAATCGGTCTAACTTATCCTTAGGTCCCGGAAAACGCGAATTTTCGAGTTTTCATGCGTTTTTCTTCGCGCGCCATCTCGTGTGCAGTAGTTGTACTGTTAAGACAGAATTCTTTCGGTTGATGTAAGTACTATTTATTGCAAACACACATGGCGACACAGGTCAAGGCTAAAACGAATAGAAAAATACACTATTTGAGTTTTTGTGGCGAAATGTGCGCCATCTCGTGTGGAGTAGTTGTGTTGTTAAGGCTGAGAATTCTTTCGCTCGATGTAGGTACTATTCATTTTTGAACTAGATGGCGACACATGTCAGGGATACGAAACAGAACCGAGCGAAGCTCGGTTGCCCAGATATTATAAATAAAACATGACAATACCTACAAAATAATACAGAACATAAAAATACATTTAAAAAATCTAACTTACGGTACTAGCAGCAGCGGGGCAGGGCCCAAGGTACCGGTAGCACAGTATAATAAAGAGTACTATCGTACAGTATGGCCACTCCCGCTCCCCGCTGAAAGTGCCGCCCACCCCCTCTCGGTTACCTCACAGTTACCGCCTGTCAAAAACGCGAACAGTCGACCTGTCATATGTCACTCATACAAGCATAGTACGCGTTCACCTACACGAGCTTAGACTGTGTGCTAGGAACGCGCATCTTTCATATATTTGATCGCCAGTGTCCGCGGTGTGCCGGTAGTTAGAGTGCCTTTCCACCAGAGGTGCGCTACGTGGAGGCATGCGCGGATCCAAGGGGGGGGGGTCATGGGGGTCATGACCCCCCCCTGGAGCCTAGGTTGGCCATACAAATAGACCACGTGACCCCCCCTGAGGCCTGGGCCTTTACCACGTGACCCCCCACCAGTCGGGTTATAGCTCGGAAACACGTGTTTTGTCCTTTACCTCTAGTGTTTCGGGTGTCCATGGGCGGCGGTGATCGCTAACCATCAGGCGACCAGTCTGCTCATTTGCCTCCTATCCCATAAAAAAATACCAGCGGGTAAAATCCACTAGTGGGTAAAGTAATTTGACATTGAATAAAGTCAAATTAACTGCTTTAAAATTGATAAAAGCAGGTTAATCTAGTAATAAAGATGATTTACCACCTGTGGAACTACTGGAAACAGTGATACACTCTTAAAACGAAATAATTTTCTTAAAGTAAAAGACTTCGATACTTCCAGAGAAATGCGTCACTCCAGACGAAATCTTAATTCAATAAGTTCTAAAAGATTTTAGATAATGGAACTCATGAAATCTTTAAAAGGTTCGAAGGAAATAAGAACTTTAGGAGTTCTTTGATTGGTTGTTAAGTACCGATTAATTAGTACGCATGAATGATTCCCAGTTTTTAAGTTTATTTTACAAGGAATATTTTAATTTTGGAGAAATAAATTAAAAATGAAAAAAAAAACAGCGGAAATAAGAAATTATTTAAACATAAAAATATTCTTCGTAATGTTTGATTTTCCGTTCATAATTATGTATGTATTATTACTGTATTTGTTTGTTACCTGATTCAGTAGTGTTTCGTTTCTTGCAAATGTTGTTGATGCCTAGCGTATGTGTGCCATGCATGAGACACGTACACACACACAGCGAACTTAAAAGGACTTATTTCTATACATCAACAATTCAACATGTGTTTGACAGAGTAATATCCCTAGTACGCAAACAGTTCAAATTGATAATCAAGACCAAGTGCGGGTAGTTCGAAAAACTCGCGCGGCTGTCAGAAGGTGTTGATGTCATTCCAAGCCAGTCTTCTCCAAGACCACAGGGACAACGCCGTCCCTGAAACGTTAGAGGTCAGTTTAATATGCAGTCATACGCGATTAAGTCCCGATTAAAAAATAATTATAGGCATCCAGTTTATCATTATTGTTTTAATAGTAATTCTGCATTTAAAGATTTTCTAAGAATTGCTTTCTATGGGAATCGAACCGACTAAAATGTAAAATAATCACCTCTATCCAAAGAATGGCCGAATGATAATAACTTTCCTTAAGAAACAATAGTAAGTATTTTAAAAGATGGGAAGAATGTGAAAATAATAGTTTTAATCAATTTAAAATATACTTAAATACTTACATGAAATTGTCGAAGTAAACGATGTATTTTTAGAAAAAAAAAATGAATTAAATAAAGTTTTCTTTCTGCAAAATACTCCATTTAAGCTACTTTACTTTCATGTCCCATATACAGCGCGTAAACCTAATAAGGGCGATAAATGAAACCAGGCATTATAATTCAATATTGTTATCATTCATTAAGAGGTGTTTTTGAGCTACTCTTAATTTTCACCCCATAATGAATTTTTGAAAAAAATCCCAGCAGCAATGTACTGTAAACGTGGTTGCGATGACAATCAATGACAACTGTCAACGAGCGTTTAACGTGAGTGTGTTTGCATTACGTTGCGGGCCGAATTAATTTGTATAGATAAAAAAAATATTTCAATTTTAAGTAAAAATTATCTGATTCCATTTTTAGGGTTCCGTAGTCAACTAGGAACCCTTATAGTTTCGTCATGTCTGTCTGTCTGTCCGTCCGTCCGTCCGTCCGTCCGTCCGTCCGCGGATAATCTCAGTAACCGTTAGCACTAGAAAGCTGAAATTTGGTACCAATATGTATATCAATCACGCCAACAAAGTGCAAAACTAAAAAATGGAAAAAAAATGTTTTATTAGGGTACCCCCCCTACATGTAAAGTGGGGGCTGATATTTTTTTTTCATTCCAACCCCAACGTGTGATATATTGTTGGATAGGTATTTAAAAATAATAAGGGTTTACTAAGATCGTTTTTTGATAATATTAATATTTTCGGAAATAATCGCTCCTAAAGGAAAACCCCCCCCCCCCTCTAACTTTTGAACCATAAGTTTAAAAAATATGAAAAAAATCACAAAAGTAGAACTTTATAAAGACTTTCTAGGGAAATTATTTTGAACTTGATAGGTTCAGTAGTTTTTGAGAAAAATACGGAAAACTACGGAACCCTACACTGAGCGTGGCCCGACACGCTCTTGGCCGGTTTTTATGTCCTATACTCACCACCGTTAAGAGGTTCGCCCGTATTAGGTTTACATCCTGTATTATTAGTCTTGGGACATCCTGTATATGACCAAGTGAATGTTGCCTGTCAAGAGTTACGACCCTGAAGGAAGTGGAGAAGGGAGAGAAATAGGATAGGACACATTTAATTGTAAACTACTCTCAAATACAGTCAATTTGCGAAATACTGTCATCCATAATGACTCGTTGGGTGTACGTAAATCCCCATCTTCCGCGGTGTGAACTTTTCCTGTTTGCCTTTTCTCCGTAGGGGCTTTCCACGGAAACTTATTGAGTTTAACTTATTTGATAACGCAACCCCGAGAGTATTTCTCGACAGGGTACCGAGCCAACCTCACTTTATTAACACTTCATGGCTAGGTGTTCCTATAGTTCTTCTGTAGTGGCGCGGCGCGGCGCGACAGAGACAGACTGCGTTTCGAGCGCCGCGTAGCGTCAGCGATGGTCACTTCGGCTAGCCGATAGTATGAAAATATTTTTATTAGATGGAATTCGATTTGTTTTGTTACGGATTCGTTAGTTGTTGTTTTTTCGATTTCCTTGTTTACTTATGCTCCTGACGACCGGGTTTTAAAATCTGCCAGCTTAAAATGTAATTCAATTTGACACAGAGTCAAAAAATTTAATATTTATGTCAAGGTGTTGAACTGCGACTCGATTTGGTATTTATTTTAAATTGTATGGCTAATTAATATTTTTGATGGATTTGATCTAATTTTCTAACAATTTTCAACACATTTTGTATGGGTTGCGATATTTAACCTGCACCCGAAAGCTGTCATTGTCCAAGATATTTGTGTTCCAAATTTAGTTCTTTTTTTCGAAGTTACCTATGTCGCCATTGCACTTACTTGCAAGTATTATAGGGCTTATAAACTATAATACACATATTGGGTAAGAGTATATGCTCCCAAAGTAAATGTTTAGACAGATTTTATGCTAAGGTTAATTGGCGTCACAAAACTGACAGCGAGTTAAGTTTTGTTAACAAATTACGCTAATTGGGGGGACCCAAATTCTGAAAATGCCCAAATAACCAAAGTTTAATTTAGATGAACGGTACGAAGTGTAGTAATAAAGGTGTTTTTTTCTTTAATAAAAAAGTTTATAACGTGCGTACTCTTTGGTGGCTCTAAATACCCTACTATCATTATAAATTTTTATAATTGTGTGATACATACATCATGACTGTATTGTCTGTTTGTAACTATATTTTTGTAAATAAATGATTTTACAATATATTCGGTATGTAAAACATTATTCGGTAATTGATTAAATTTAAATATTCATTATGCTTGATTCAATTAACTTGGAGTACCTAATATTTTTTTAATTAAAGGATTAATAATTTTAATGTGCATTTCTACCACTGTACGAATAAGATGTAATTGGTATGTGTATTGTATACCTAATTGCAGTATTTTGTATAGTTGCCGGCGAAGCAATAGCTCTCACATAACTTTGTACCAACATCGTTATCTATGTTTATAAATAAATCATTTTAATGTGAAGACAGAATCAATCTATTACAAACTAGGACCCACTCAAATAAGTATAGATCTCCAAGTTTTCCCGTTTCATGGTTCCAAGAGCACGAGAAAGATTTAAAAGTTCGCCTTTTACTGTAAATACAAAGTTTTGGGATTTTCTTTTAACTTAGTGATATAAGTTAAAAGTTAGTTGAGACAGATTTCGGTATTTGTGCCAATTTAAGCATCTTAGCAACTTTGACTGTTTAGAGTTTGGACAGACTTGTGGTAGAATATAGGTACGCAATCTCATGAGGTCCCTTGAATAGAATAAGGGAGTAGAACGAAAATCTCCACGAAGGGCGCGGGATTACTACAAACATGACAGGTTCACTTGTGGTGTGATCGATGGACTAGAAATCTGCCACTGCAATACCATTTAGTTTTGTTTTAACCCCTTTAACTGCAAAGAGTGCATGGAATTGAAACTTCAGTAAACCGAATACAGTTCACGTAATTAATCACGATCTACTTATGCACATATTCCACGAATCCGCACGAAGCGCTTTGCTTCTTCTTTTCTTATGCGCACTGCCAAGGAGTGGAATTCCTTGACGGCGGCTATATTTCCGAGCTCATATAACCCGGCAACCTTCAAATCAAGAGTGAACAGGCATCTTCTGGGCGAGCTCACCCCATCGTAGGCCACGTCTTTGCCCTTGGCTAGTCTGTGGCCAAGAGTAAGCCTATTTATAATAAATAAAAAAAGGGCCTTGACCCGCGCTCAGGGTCATTCCTTTTGCAAAGGCTGTCCAAGTTTAGTGTCCATTGCTATTCAACACGGTAACGCGGCGAGTGTAATGGGCACCTTTGCACCACAGCTTGCGCGGGATAAAGCCTCTTCCGGTAGGTTTCTTTAAATTATGTAAATTTTGAATTTTAGAGTTATTTAGGTTTTTAGATTTAATTAAGTTTTCTTTGTAGGTTAATTTTCACACCACCATTTTGTACCTATTTGATACATTTAGGCCGACTTGCACCAACCACTTAACCCTTAATTTGGCAGAGACTCTGGTGACATACATTTTCCGATTTTACTTAATATATTGAATAACAGGTGTTTTTAAAGCGTCCGAAAAATATTTTAAAAAATCTAGATTTATTAGTTTTGGAAAAAAAATATGTCCGCCACAGCGGACTCTGCCAAATATTGGGATAAATTAATATGTCCGCTGAGGCGGACACTGCCAAACATACGGTCATTTAAAATAAACAAGTATTTCTTAACATATATTTATTTTGCCAAGAGTGGCACTGTAACTTAGTAGTTCATGTGCTCTGCCTACCCCTTTATGGGATACAGGCGTGATTATATGTATGTTATATGTATGTGTATGTATATTTATTTTAAAAATTAACAAATATAATAATTTTGTATGAAAATCAAACTGACACATATTTATAGTCAAATATCATTATTTTAACTTTTTTCCGATTTTTTGGCCAGGTTGCACAGGCCGTGATCACGACAGACTGATGTGACAGTGATGTCCCAGCAAAATGTCGTCGAAGATGTAAACAACACAAAACTACCCGAAATTAATTATATCAATGTTCGGGGCAGACAAAGAAATTATAAATTTTGATCTACCCGTTTTTTTTTAATGTTTATTGCCCCTCGCGCGACATGTAACATTCACAATATCCGCGCACTACGTATACCTAAAAGTGCCAAAATTTTAACTGCTTGGTCCAGCACCACACGCTGTTGGATTAAATAAAAAATCTAAGCATAAAAGCAGGCCACCAAAACAAGAAAATCAAAATAATAAACAAAACAATATAATAATTTGTTACAACACGTGTCACCGCAACATTGGCATAGTCCGCCACGGCGGACAAATCTTATTTAGTATATATTTGGCACTGTCCGGTGCGGCGGACAACTTGTTTAGATGATGATTATGAGTATTAGAAATTGAGAAATAAATTGAAAACATAACCACTTGCAACTATTATGTAATATATTTTATTATTTATACAACAGAAATACCCTGTTCTTACAAAAACCAAAAGAAAAACGCATAAATATTTTGCTAAAAACAGTTGACTTCTGATGCGGTGCCATCTTGACGAGTAACTGTCAAACGAGTGTTGACAGTGGTCAAATAGTATTTTTATACAAAGCATGTATCATAAAAGAGTCTCTTTCCATATGTTAAATTAAATAAAATTCTACCTAAAAAGCGAAATTATTTTTTTTTCACCTGTCCGTCCCACCGGACTTTGCCAAATTAAGGGTTAACTCAAGGTTAGTAAATAATAATAATAAATATTATAGGACATTCTTACAGAGATTGGCTGAGTGTCCCACGGTAAGCTCAAGAAGGCTTGTGTTGTGGGTACTCAGACGACGATATATATATAATATACAAATACTTATACACATATGTAGAAAACATCCATGACTCAGGATTCAGGAACAAAAATCTGTGCTCATCACACAAATAAACGCCCTTACCGGGATTCGAACCCGGGACCGCGGAGTAGCAGGCAGGGTCACTACGCGCTAGGCCGGACCGGTTGTCAAAAAAGTGGGCTGTCAACTGTCAAATTCCATATAAAATGGTGGGTTAACCCTCGGGTTGAATAAATGTACGAATTATATATCGCTATCGCTGTAGATATATTTTGACTATGCAAGCTATAAATCCAATATGACCTATCCTCTGTCAACGCGTTTAATCTGCTACCTTTGACGCTGACTGTACCTGAATAATCCCTGCGCAATCGGTTCAGCTTCTGTGACGTTACGGCTAATCTAATGAACTCGGAGGTAAATAGGTAATATTGCACAGGCCTTTGTTCTGTAGTAAATGCATTCCTCTATATCAGCAAAGGAAATAGCTCAATCGGAAAGCTTAATCTTTGAGTAGAACTAATGTGGTGCTTGGGATTTGTCATCAGACAGTCAAAATTATTTTCTAACCCGCATGCAATTAGAGTCTTATATAACGCGTATGTCCGCAGCAAGTTGGAAACGAATGCTGCCGTTTGGAACCCTCATGAACACCAATATACGCTTCAATTGGAAAAGGTGCAGAAGTCATTTGTGCGACATTTGTACCACAAAGTACATGGACGATATCCGTACCTCTACCCAACTCTCTTCATTCTCGGCATGGTAGACTACACGTCCCTCGAGTTTAGAAGACACATGTATCTAGTCAAATATCTCTTGACACTAATTCGAGGACTAACAACCAACCCAGAGCTACTAGCACAAGTCCCAATAAGAGTTCCGCGTAGGTGCAACATACAACTGCGAGCGAGGCACCGCGGCCTGTTAGCCATCCCGCCGACGCGCACACGTGCTCTCTCCTCGTCACCCCTTCACCTTGCTCTTAAGCTCATTAATGATATCCTAGCCAGCGACAGCTCCCTGGATCTTTTTTTTTCCTCAGAGACAAAACTTTTGATGGCATCAAGCCGGTACCTAGAGACTCAAGTCACAAAAAGCTCTATCACACCTTGAGCCCTATTGTGTTTTAAACTGTGCCATTCCAAAATACTAGTCAACTTAGTCATTCCTAAAACTATTAATTACACACTCATATTTATAATAATTATGTAATAAATATAAACGTACCTGACTGTTAGCATGTAAGATTTATCATTTGTCAGACTCAGACCTAATATTAGAATTAAATTCAATAAATAGATGATGTATAAATATAATTAATAAAACATTATTGTGCCTATTAGTGGGGACGTTTATCGACAAAAAGAGGCCAAACCTTCTTTTTCTTGACCAAAGCATGAAACTTGGCACAGTTGTTCCTTATATCAAAATAAGCCGATTAAGATCGGGAGCCTTCGGGAGCCTCCCCCTGGGGCTCGGGAGGGGGTCAAAGTACCGCTTCACCCGGCTTGCTTTGAAAAATTCTAACATAGCCCGTTTAGTTCATAGGTCATGTTTGGTATCGTTTTCGAGTAAATCAATAACGTAGAATTCATTTTTGGTACTAAAATTATGATTTAATGGTAAATAAAATAAAAAAAAATTAAAAGTTTGAAATTTTCATCTACGATTTACAAATTCAAGTCATCATAAATGTCAAACTGTTTGCTTTTTCTACAAATAAAAAATATGATATGAAAGCCTATTTAATATAGATTATGAATAATATAACTTTTACCCACCTTTACTAACGTTAAGTTTCATAAAAAAAACTTTAAGCCGCGCGGCGTCGGGACGCCGCGAGCGTAATTTTAACATACCTTTATTTTAAAAAACTCTATTAGAACCCGTTTAGCTATTAGGTCATATTTAGTATCGTTTTCGAGTAAATTAATAACGTAGAATTTAGTTTTGGTACTAAAATGACCATTTAATGTTAAATGAAATAAAAATAAAAAATAAAAATTTTCTGTGAGTTGCAAATTCAAGTCACGATAAATGACGGTTTGCTTTTTCTATAAATATAAAAATATGATATTAAAGCCTATTCACAAAGGATAGTACGCGTTCACCTACGCGAGCTTAGACTGTCTGCGGGGAACGCGCCTCTTTCATATATTTGATCGCCAGTGTCAGAGGTGTGTTAATGCATAAATAGAAAAAGATTCATTATTATTGACGTGTCGACAACGGCAACACTCGGGTCGGACCACACGATCTAAAGACCGACTGTACCTGTTATTTATTCATTGTAGTGAATCCTGAAAGAAATTTATATAACAGTATTTTATACAATCGTGATATACAAAACTTTTCAGTCGAGTACCATGTGTAGTACGGTACGAGAGTGAAAAGCTTAATTATATCACTATTGTATACAATACTTTTTCTACGAGTCATCATCTTCATCATCAATGGACGGAAATATCACCATTCATGCAAGTTAAAATTAATGTCAATAGAGTCGTTCACCGTTGTATCAACATCGAATTACCTAGCAACCAATTGTTTGTAATAACCGTGTCTGATTGGCCGATAACGCGACAGATAAAAAAAATGTGTTTCAGATGCAGGAAAATTTGCCAGGTATCGCAAATTAGTATAGATATTGTATCAAGTTCTATTTTTGAAATTATTATAGTTAACTAAAGTCAATTATAATGAGCTTATTATAATTGAGTCGGAACAGTCGGAACTGCCATAGAGTATCCAACACTGAAAAGTTAGCACTTATAGTTTAGTCTGTGGTGTCCTAATTGACAGATTACTCATACTCATACTCATACTATACATTCCCTTCACAAAAACATAGCTGGGTACATATGGAACTGCATAAAAAAGGCTCTACCCTCTTTATGCAGTTGCATCGGTTTTTGCAACCTGATTTACATTTACATCTTGTAACTTCTAAGCATATACTGGCCACTTCAGTGTTGTCTGACCAGTGTGGTACCCATTCGTCTCCTTCTTCCTTCCATCCCCAAGAAGACGGACTTGGCAAATTTTGGTGTGGCACCAACGCCAACGCCTGACTCCAAACAAGAACGCCCTGAGTCCCATTTCTCAAAACTGAAAGTTACAAGTTACAAGCGGAAGTCTCTTTCCAACTTGTCATATTAGACATTAACAACCACTTGTAAATTGTAACTTGTAGCTTCGAGAAATGGGCCCCTGGTACACTGTGCGCAGTATATGCTGATCCAAGGCAGCCTCTGAAGGAGGTATGCTCTCCAATTGTCGATCTTTTCTTGTACCTAAAGAGGTAGGTACTTCGACCACTCATTCACCGTTGCGCAACGACTTGGTCTGAAACAATATGTGCATTATCATTTTAGAGTCTACAACTATCAAATTACAACTTTTTGGTGGATCACGTAACCTTCAGTATTACCCACTTACGTTACGTATCATAGAAAATGATTACAAACTTTAGTAGAATCTGATTTGCCTCTGATATTGCTCCATCTTGTAATAGTTTGACACCTTGAGTGGCCTGGCTAAGCTTCAAAGCCAAAAGAAAACGTTTCTAGATTAGACATAGTATGGGACAGGTACGATAAACGCAGCTTGAAACGATCAACAAGGGAGAAACATGGCCACCCAAGGCTTCAAACTATTACGAGATGGAGCAATGTCATAGATAGGCTAATCAGATTCTACTAAAGTTTGTAATTATCTTGTATGATAGGTAAGTGTGTAATAGTGAAGGTGATCCACCAAAATGTTGTAATTTGATAGTTGCAGAATCTGTTTAAATAAAATGACAATGCACATATTGTTTCAGATCAAGGGTCCTTACGCAACAGTGAATGAGTGCCGGAAGAACCTCTTTACTAGAAAAGATCGACACTTGGAGAACATACCTCCTTCCGAGGCTGCCTTACTTCATCATATACTGCCATTTGTCTAAGACTGGGGCTAAAGACATGCCAACCACACCCTTGCTGCCGACGCATTAGGACACCACGGACTCCACTGCCAGTCTATTGCTGGCCGAATTTTGTGACACACTGCACTTAACGATTTAATCCGCAAGGCTCTCGGCACAGCGAACATGCCGACAACCCTCGAACCTGTCGGCTTGTCAGCAGCAGACGGAAAGCGGCCTGATGGTTGCTTGCTTTTGCCTTGGTTTCTGGGACGACCCTTGGCGTGGGGCGTGACCTGTGTGGATACCTTGGCTCCGTCCAACGTCTAACGCTCGGCCCAGAAACCAGAGACTGCTGCTGCAAAACGCCCAGTTTAAACGCGCAAATATGCATTTTTAAAAAACAACTACATATTTGCGGCAATTGCATTTGAAACATTTGGACCATGGTCATCAGACACCAAGCAGTTCGTGAAGGAAGTTTCCACCAAACTTGTCTGGGTGTTTGGTGACATAAGAGAAAAAGCAAACGGTTGACATTTTTGTTGACTTGAATTTGCAAATTATAGATGATTTTTTTTTAATTTATTTACAATTAAATTATAATTGTAGTACCAAAAATAAATTCTTTGTTATTAATTTACTCGAAAACTATATCAAACATGACCTAATAGCTAAACCGGGTCTAATAGAGTTTTTAAAATAGAGGTATTTTAAAATTACGCTCGCGGCGTCCCGACGCCGCGCGTCTTAAAGTAATTTTTTAGTGGAACTTAACGTTTGTGAAGGTGAATAAAAGTTATATTTTTTATAATCTATATTAAATAGGCTTTCTTATCATATTTTTTATTTATAGAAAAAGCAAACAGTTTGTCATTTATGATGACTTGAATTTGTAAATCATGGATGAAAATTTCAAATTTTTTAATTTTTTTTAATTTTACTTACCATTAAATTATAATTTTAGTACCAAAAATGAATTCTACGTTATTGATTTACTCGAAAACGATATCAAACATGACCTAATAGCTAAACGGGGTCTAATAGAGTTTCTAAAATAAAGGCATTTTAAAATTACGCTCGCGGCGTCCCGACGCCGCGCGTCTTAAAGTAATTTTTTTGTGGAACTTAACGTTAGTAAAGGTGGATAAAAGTTATATTTTTTATAATCTATATTAAATAGGCTATCATGTCATATTTTTTATTTATAGAAAAAGCAAACAGTTTGTCATTTATGATGACTTGAATTTGTAAATCATGGATGAAAATTTCAAATTTTTTAATTTTTTTTATTTTATTTACCATTAAATGATAATTTTAGTACTGAAAACGAATTCTACGTTATTGATTTACTCGAAAACGATACCAAACATGACCTATTAACTAAACGGGGTAAGTTAGAATTTTTCAAACCAAGCCGGGTGAAGCGGAACTTTGACCCCCCCTCCCGGGCCCCAGGGGGGAGGCTCCCGAAGGCTCCCGATCTTAATCGGCTTATTTTGATATAAGGAACAACTGTGCCAAGTTTCATGCTTTGGTCAAAAAATTTAAGGTTTTTCAATAAACTCCCCAGCTATATAGAATAAGATAACTGTACCTAATTAATCCAAGTGTTAGCATGTAAGGTTTAACTGTTAATGCTAATGTTGAAATAATAAATAATTAATAATAAATAATAAAATGTGATTTCAATTTAAAAAAAAGCGGCCAAGAGCGTGTCGCGCCACGCTCAATGTAGAGTTCCGTAGTTTCCCGTATTCTTTTCGAAAACTCTTCAACCTATTAAGTTTAAAATTATTTTCCTAGAAAGTCTTTGTAAAGTTCTCCTTTTGTGAGTTTTTTCATATTTTTTAAACTTATGGTTCAAAAGTTACAAGGGGGGGGCACTTTTTTACTTTTGGAGCTTTTATTAATATTAATAATATCAAAAAATGATTTTCGTAAACCCCTATTCATTTTTAAATACCTCTCCAACGACATATCACACGTTAGGGTTGACATAAAAAAAAAATTACTTTACTCCCCACTTTATGTGTAGGGGGGGGTACCCGAAAATCATTTTTTCCACTTTTTAACCCCCGACGCAAAAACGAAGGGGTCTTATAAGTTTGACGTGTCTGTCTGTCTGTCTGTCTGTGTGTCTGTTTGTCTGTCTGTCTGTGTGTGTGTGTCTGTCTGTGGCATCGTAGCTCCCGAACGGATGAACCGATTTAGTTTTTTTATTGTACCACTTTGTCAGCGTGATTGATATTATACATATTGATTTCGGCTTTCTAGTACTAACAGTCACTGAGATTATCCGCGGACGGACGGACGGACATACATGGCGAATGGGTTTCTAGTTGACTACGGAACCCTAAAAAGCCTCATATTACAGTCATGTTTGTGGACCTCGGCTTCGACTCAGTCGAGAAATATGTATAAAATATTTCAGATTTCTTACTTTACTGGTCTGGGTATGTACTATGTAATCTACTATATCCTGACTATAAAGAATACCGTGTTCCTAACTGTGCAGGACGTGGGTGACGTCATTTCCAAACTCAAATGGAATTGGGCGGGATGTGCTGCCTTGTAGAGTGATGGCAGGTGGACCAAAATGTTGTCCGAATGGTGGCCGCTATCGGGGTAACCTATCGATGTTTCGAAAACCCTTTGTCCGATTATTACTTGTCCGAAAACGGTTGAGAGAATTTTTATAATCCAAATACATTGTTTACCATATTTTTAAAATGTCGCTAGTTTGGTATGCCACATTATCGTTTTCCCGAAGCTCTATAACCAGAAGAACGGTTGCCAACTTTATCATTTGACAACCAATTTGTTAACCACCTTTTCATAAATCCGATGCTACGTGACATCGAAATGTCATTTTCCCTAATATCATTTTATAGAAACTATTTAACCAGAAGAAAGGTTGCCAATCTTATCATTTGACAACCGTTTCGTTAACCACCTTTTCATAAATCCGGTGCTACGCGACATCAAAATGTCATTTTCCCTAATATAATTTTATAGAAACATTCAAAAAAAATAGGTTAGCTTAGAAATGCGACCCCCACGGAAACAAACTTGCTAAAAGTGGGTTAGGTTAGGTTAGAACTGCGACCATACAGAAACAGACCCTTACCATAAGAGTGGGTTAGGTTAGGTTAGAACTGCGACCATACAGAAACAAACTTGTGCTAGAGAAGTGGGTTAGGTTAGAACTGCGACCCTCACAAAGACAACCATTAGCAAGAAAAGTGGGTTAGGTTAGGTTAGAACTGCGACCATTCAGACAAAAACTTGTGCTAGAAAAGTGGGTTAGATTAGGTTAGAACTGCGACCATATAGAAACAAACTTGTGCTAGAAAAGTGGGTTAGGTTAGGTTAGAACTGCGACCATACAGAAGCAAACATTTGCTAAAAAAGTGGGTTAGGTTAGGTTAGGTTAGAACTGCGATCCTCACGGAAACAAACATTTGCAAGAAAAGTGGGTTAGGTTAGGTTAGAAATGCGACCTTACAGAAACAGACTTGTGCTAGAAAAGTGGGTTAGGTTAAGTTCGAACTGCGACCCTCACAGAAACAAACATTTGTAAGAAAGTGGGTTAGGTTAGGTTAGAACTGCGACCCTTCAGAAACAAACCTTTGCCACAAACTCTTATGGCATGGACTCATAGGTCAAGTAAGAACTGCGACCGTGAGGGTCGAGAACATACTTTTGTTAGAAAATTAAGGATTTATTGAACTTTTGATAACGCCATACAAAATTGCTGTCAAATGATACTTAGGAATTTTAATAAGTGTTAATTCGAATTTCGAACTTTTGATATAGCGGTTAAATAATATTTCGGAATAAAAACTTTACGCGACAAAAAGTAGTTGTCAAATGATTCTTGGGAATTTTAATAAGTATTGATTCGAATCATAAGCGCAACAAAATTACAGCGAAATAAGAATTGGGAAAATAATAATAGGGGAAAAGTACTTTCGGGCAAACAAAACTTAGGCCAATTAATAAAATTAATAAAATAAAAAGGAAGCGTTTTCGGGCTACTAATAATCGACATTACAATTTTCGACTTTTTGATAGGTAACCCGCTATCGGATGTAAGAAGCGCCTGGCATCCGTTGGCTCGTTGGGTGGACGACTTTCCAAAAACCGCGGGGCACTTTTCTGGATGAGATTAGCCCAGGACCGGGATAAGAAGGAAGGGAGGCTTATGCTCAGCAGTGGGCGATTAACGGCTGGAATTATGATGATTTCCTAATTCATCAAGAAATAACAAACAAATGGACAAACCTAGTGTATTTAATACCCTGATTAATTTTCTTAAACCAACCTTAATAAAAATATTTAAAAAACCGGCCAAGTGCGAGTTGTACTCGCGTTGCAAGGGTTCCGTACACTACAAGCGCCTCCTTTTTAGTAGGAACTTAAGTAATTTTTGCGAATAATCGATATTTTTAACAAAACGAAACAGAAATGAGTTACATGATAATCAGCTATGTAATATAATATTCAAACGCGCTCACACAATTTCAAGAGATTTGGTAACTCCTTGCAGCGGCAGTGAGTGAAATTCGTAATATGAGTTTTTTTTCTTCCAAGTCCGACTTATGCTTTACTGTAGATTTCTAATAGGTTTTCCTGTAATCTATAGATTGAAATCTATCTCGTGTATTTTTTTGCAAATTATACACTTAGTAGTTTCGGAGATAAGGGGGGGAATGGTCATTTTTTGCCTCTTTTCTTAAATAACTTAAAAATTACCTAACTAAAAATTATTAAAAAAATATTTTTGAAATACTTATAAAAACCTCTTTCATTTGATATGTAACACAATGTAGTTCTAGAAACTTTGATTTTTAATTTTCACATTTACCCCCCAAAAGTGGCCCTTTTAATTAATTTTTCCTAATTTAAATTACATGTCCGTCTTTGGGTCACAGGTTTACATATGCGTGCTAAATTTCAAGTTAATCGGTTCATTCGTTTCGGAGAAAATTGGCTATGACAGACGGACAGACAGACGCACGAGTGATCCAATAAGGGTTCCGTTTTTCCTTTTTGAGGTACGGAACCCTAAAAACTAAAAAGTAGGCCTTGCATATTGCAAGCGAGAGTCACATTTTCATCTTTCTGTTACTTGTTGTCTTTAGTAAAACAACTCACTAATTATAATACTGAAAATCTTCATATTATTGCAATGAACTTCCTTGAATTAAACATCAAAATGATTCTAAAGAAAGAAACATTATGCCAATAAACTAGTATTCTCTTAGGCAGCTGCCTTAAGTAAAACATCGGTGCATTATTATCGCAGAGTTACCTTGTATTTTATTTCTTTTCCACGAAATACCAGCTCGGAGAACACCTGCCCGTATTATAGTATTTAGACAAATCAGGTGTAAATCAGTTATTAGAGTTTCAGTGACGCAAAAGCGCCGTGTATGCCTGTCTGTGCATGGCATCGTAGCTCCCGAACGGATAAAAATCCACTAAAAAAAATTAAAACAGAGTAGTTTATCATAGCGCATCATTATAAATATTCGGTTCTAACGCGTATACAGGGTGTATTTTGATAGTGGGTCAATGAGGGCAGCTACCAGATCCCATGCTGCAACAAAAATGGTCTTAGAAGACCTTCCTTCGATTTTTAATTTATGAAAATTGGAAGTCACTCACAGGTCCAACGCAATTAAGTAATTAACATTATTTTACCTGTTTTTGTGAGTGACTTTAAATATGTGTACAAAGCGCGAGAACTTAAAGTGTTATATATGTTTATACTCAAGCGGAAACAACTAAATAGTTTTAAGTTAAGAAGTATATAAACGCCGACTTTAATAACAACAGGCGCCCGGAGAACGTAAAGATGGCAATTTTTAAAATTCCTGCTCGCAAGTCTCAGTTTCTCTAAGCTCACTCTGCAAGATTTCACAAGCTATTTATTCTTCAGCTAGGGAAAGGCAGTTTATAGTGATATTGTCTTCGGTTACCGCGATAGTTACTCATGAAATAAAACTATGGAAACGGATTAAATCGCGTATAATGAATTTAAAATTCATCCTGACGTTTCGAACTCTTTACAGCGCTCGTGGTCAACGGGTGACTGAGGAAAAATTACAGTGTGCAAAGGCTACCCACGTACAAGAAATATTAACGAACCATGACCACAAATAATATAGATTTCTAAGGCAGGTTCACACACTATTAATAAAGCCAGTTATACAATATTCAAAGAATTTACCATTACTATGTTAAAAAATTATTAACCAATTAATCTACACAAAATTGACAAAGAACAAACTGCAAATGTCCAACACCATACAACACAAATGCCTCACAGCCTTCGTCGTGCTTGTTCCATTATCAGATTTACTACTGGATCCCAAGCCGGTGGTAAAGTAAAGCCATCTTCTCTATTAAAGTTTGGATATTTCTTGATCTCAATGTCCTCTCGCAACATTCTGGGTATATTTTTTGCTGTACTTTTGGAATTATGATAGTTTTAGGTAGGTAACCTACTCTATTTATAAATCTGTAATGTAATTTATTTATTTTCTTAGCTGAATACCTATGCACATGATATCAAATAATTTCCATGTTTTAGTTCGTAAGTTATTTTTTCTGCCTGAGATACAGGATCTCCCTAGTTCAGGCACGGACATGGTGAAGCCTATTTTGTGTTAATATAGTTTATGGCCTGTTTATAACTGCTATTTTTGGTACATGAATAAATGATTTTTATTTTTTATTTTATTTTATTTATTTTTATATATCGCTTTTCCTTAGCAAGAACCAGAGGCTTGTCAAACTTTATAGCATGATTTACTTTATCCATGACATGTTCAGAGACTGCAGACCTTTGCCGACGGTGCTTGACATCCGCTATGTGTTCCTTCACCCGTGTGGAAATACTTCGTTTCGTCTGTCCCACATAGCATAGCAGTTTATAGTGTTTTTTTTTGTATCGTTAGAGTATATCAGTAAATCAATCAAAATATTTTTTATTCAGATTCGACCAAAGTGGAGACAACTTCATCAAGCTGCAATAATTATTATTTCACAAGAAGATCGTCAATACACCAGGCAGGCAATTACGGTCGCGCGATAAATGATAAAACATCAGGCCTTCCCTATCGCACTATTTGTAAGTGTGATAGGGACGGGCCGATGTTTTATCATTTATCGCGCGACTATTGATTTCCCTGCAGATCACTTATTAAACGGATACAGTTTATTGTACGGAATTCGGAAACCTAAAATACAAAAAATAAATCTCAAGCGAATGACTCCAAGTGAATGAATGATGAATACATGCGATGTAACACTCTGCCCGACGCCATACTTTTTTATACTACCTCGATGGCAAACAAGCATACGGTCCACCTGATGGAAAGCGGTCACCATAACCTATGGAATTGTATGAATTGGGGTTTAAGCCAGTCACAAAAGAAGATTTTTTCTTATGGAGTTGATTTAGAATTTTGGCACAAGCTTTGCTTTGCCATAAGTTTAGTGTGGAATTCAAAAATAAACAAGAGATTTTCATTTTTTTTCTATTATAAACTATTATAAATCTGTTGTTTTTTATGGCACAATACCTAAGGAATATTTACTTATAACATTACAGTACTGACATAATAACATTGCACGTGTACGCTTTCCTTCGTAGCACGCGTAGGCCGTAGACGCCACGTAACAATACCTACACGTAAACGAAATACGATCCATCAGAATTCACGATATCAAATTTGAGCAATGTTTGAATGGAAGTTTCTTTTTCCGTAACACAGAGGAACCAAAAGCATGTTTGTTTTTGTTAATATTAAATCTTTGTCAATGTTATTATGTATCCTGAGTTCTCACGTAACTTCTTAAATATAAAAAAAAAATGTTTTATTCAGTTTCTAAATGTAGAAGCTTGCTTTAGGGTCGGTTGCTCCAAACTGTCTGTTAAAGAATGTAGCGTTTGTAAATTCTTTTGAATGGGAATTTCCAAAATTACACTTACTTACAAAATTACATTTTTAGAACAACAATAATGACCATGACGTTATGATACTGATCCCCACCCTGTCACTTGAGTGATGATGGATTAAGAATTTCACCACTACATTTTTTTCCTCCCATGGGTGTCGTAGAAACTGACGGCGAGATATGGTCAAATGGTGGCATGAGCTAATAAGGGCGACCTGTCACTATTATGTCACAGATCCGTTTCCTATCAACACCAATGCCACTAACACTGCTCAAGTTGGGAATGACCTGAATCAGCGGTTATTTTCTATGTGAATATTAAAGGATTTTTTTTTACCTGTTTATTTAAAACCTTTGTCAATTTGTATAAGAATGCCCTTATTAAAATAATTATAGCCCTTGAAATACGTCTGAATGCTTAAACCTAAATTTAAATTCCTCTTTGATCATTCTCGATTTAAGTACTTCAGTCAGTGTCAGTAGCTGAGTAATTACCCCATTATCTAAACTGTTCATGCACTTAACGTGCCCAGGTTATGATCGATTTATGAGCTAGCTTCATAGATCACTTTCCTGCTATGTAGATTACTAGGTATATAGGAAATCATCAAACATCTACCACCCTCCCACCCGGGACCAAGGTCATTCAAAATAATGTTTGTACATATTCCAAAAATTTTGAACTTTTATTGAGTAACAAATTATTCAAAAGCAAAACAAATGCTTCAATGGCTCAAGAGGATCACTTATGAACAACCTCCACTTTATGAACAAATTACTTCACACTTTTTGCACTACAAATATTAATATAAGCTCCGTGCGGTGACGCTGGCGGGCTACCAATTTCACCAAACCATTTCCTTTCGGGGGTGTCCTAGATGTCATGTCTAGGATTTGGCTTCAATTGTAATGTTTCCAATGGGCTACCAACGTGTCACTGCGAAATCACATTTCGGTTTCTTTCAACCCCCTAATTGCTAAAAGTGGCATTGAAATTTGAGTAAGTTGAGCAGTATCATGAGCTTTACATACGTACGTATACGAGTACATACATAAACCCACGCCTGTATTCCCTAAATGGGTAGCGTACATGAAACTGCTCTAGTTTCAATGCCGAAGAATTTGAAGTACACGAAATTCGGCCATATACAAACCACAATTTAACCCATATCCCAAAGTTGGGATTGATGAAATTCTCTTTGCGTCACATACAATGTATGTACCTAAACTTTACATAAAACGACTCCAAATGCAGTGTCTGTGCAGGATAGTCTGTGCCTAGCTGAAATGCCATCGTCTCCTAACGGACACCGTAGTGCATACCAATGCTGGTCTTTGGCACGTCAGGGGTAGGCATGCCTTTAATTATTGGCAAATCGGGATGCGTATTCGACAACTACGATTCAGAGGTCGTCAGCTATTAGTCTTCGGTAACTTGTTTTAATGATGTGTAGCAATTAAGGATAATTCTATTCTATCATAATTTGTGGTTTGTGCTGTCAGCTTCATTTAATAAATGTGCTCTGACATATTGTATTACGTCAGTAACGGGTGTTTTGGGGAAAAAAGGGTTATACTCGTATTATCCTACAAATTTTGATCGATATGTATGTGTTTGACACACATATTGTGTCTGTCTCAGATGCTGTAATTCTTAAACATGTGTATACCAATTTGTATGCAGTGTACGAGTATGAAAACCAGAAGAGTTGGTGTTGCGTTACCGGTCTTTCTAAGACGATATTTTCTTGAAGTCGAGGTGTAGGTATAACGGAAAAGTAATCGTTCACTTTTCATTTAAGACCTACCTGTTTAAAGTTTTCATTATGTGTGCGTCTCGGGGCCAAATTAGAACAATCAATACCTGTCTTCTGGTACTATTTGTGTACACATATCTCAACGGCGAACTCCTAAGATAGCTCATCCGTAGACATCCGTAGTCATGATAAACCCGTTACATTTTGACATCAGAAATGTTGGTAAGTGTTTGTAAGTGGAGATCAACATCTTAGGTTTATAACCACTGTCAAATTTAGTACAGATGTAGTGCAAAAAGAGTTTCCTTCGTATTCTTACGGAAACATACGAACGTGTTCCATGATCTATGCATATATCGTGAAAGTAGCACTCCTTTCCTCCGGTGGGTGTCGTTGACTGTGGGACATGGGATCAATAGGCTACTTGCATCCACTTCTTGATAAATTGGAATCAATATAATCGAATTGAGTGGCGTCACGGTCAACTCGAAATTGGATTTAATAAATAACTTCTATTCATTCATTTTTAACAAGCAGAAACGTCTGCTAACGATTCTAAACATTTTTTAATTTTTTTTTAATTTAATAAAATTTAATTTTTTAATTTAATATAAAATCTTCTATCCATGTTTTTCTTATAGAGGTATTTATTTCGTGCATGGTATAATAGTACATTACGATACAAGTGCGTAAAAAAGGAAGTTCGAAACGAGTGGCGATAAATTAAAACACGACCGAAGGGAGTGTTTTAAATCGACACGAGTTACGAATTTCCTTTTCGCACGTGTATCGTACGACGTTTTTCAGTACAGATGAGCCTCCGAAGTTTCGACCTGGCGTATAATGAACCACTTCTCGCACTAGTGCGTAAAAAAAACACCATCTGTACTGAAAAATATTTTATTTTAAGTACAGTCAAGTTGTGGTGTGGTGTGGGTGATGGGAAAACTTCTTGCGATACCACTATTTCGTAAGTAGGATCTTAATTACAAACCATGGTATTTACATATTTAGATGTTACAAATTATGGATAGTTACACTTGGACCCCGGTGGCGTGTAGCAATTTTCCTTATAACTAGTTAGTAATTTCTGTAATTTACAGAATTACACAATAAAGGAGCTTTCATGATAAAAGCCATAGTATAATAAGTATACCTATATTAAGATTAAGCGTAAAACGCGCCCACATATAAAAAAATATTTGTTTCTTCCATGAACTCTTTAACAGTATAATAGGTTTTCCTATTTTTTTATTTTTATTTTTTTTTATTTTTTTTCAAAACAAATTACACAGTATTACAGTGAGACACTAAGGCACTGTGCAATGCATAAAACATCATACTATATTGTTAATACTTAGTGTAATAACGTTAACATAATAAACTTAATAACTAACTGAAGACACTCGATCATCCATCGCTTCGCAAAACCTCAGACATTCATCACATAAGACCTTCCATCTACTGGCAAAAACGTCACAGTCAGGTGCTGATTTGAGAAGCGCATTAAGGTACTTCAAAACGCGAACTAAGGGTGAGTTCCTGTACGCTACAGTGCGCGATTTGGGAACTGCTAACAAGTCACGAGTACGCGGCCTAAAATTGAATAGCGTTTTAGACTGAGGGGGTACCAGAAGACGTACCAGTTGCGAGACCAGCTGCGGACAGTCTGAATCTCCACGTATTATTCGGCATGCCCCGGTCACAAGAGCATAATTACGCCTCACTTCCAGGGAGTTAAAACCTAGAGTGCCGAGCAGAAATTTTGTCGGGTAAAGGAAAGGATAAAGCCCATAAATTTTCTTATATAAAAATCTCAAAAAAGCCTTTTGGATTTTCTCCAGAAGCAAGATGTACGTGACCTCGTGGGGGTTCCACACTACAGACGCTGCCTCCAGTTTGCTCCTAACCAGAGCAGTGTAAATAAGTTTAATCACGACGGGATTATCAAATTCCCTGGCGTTACGGATGACAAAACCCAATCTCCGATAGCAGTCGGTAGCTAAGGCTTTTATGTGAGCATGAAAATTGAGGTTTTGGTCAAAAGTGACACCCAGGTCCTTTACAGTATCAACACGTTTCAATAGTTCCGTTCCAAGCCGGTAAGTGAAAGATAAGGGGCTACGTGCTCGACTAAAGGACATCACAGAGCACTTCTCAGGGTGAAATAGCAGCCTATTAGTGATACTCCATTCATAGATCAGATTAATATCGTCTTGGAGAGACTCGAAGTCAGATAGTTGCTGCAGGCCATAAAAAAGTTTTAGGTCATCAGCGTAAAGGAGACATTGGGCATTTCTAACGACTGAGGACAAGTCATTGATCATGACGCCGAACAGTAGAGGGCCTAGAATTGAACCCTGGCTCACTCCGGAGCGAGTGAGATAGGGGTCAGAAACGAAGCATCCGTGCTGCACATATTGTTGCCTGTCGCGTAGATAACTGGCAAAAAACTTAAGTAGTTTAGGAGAAAAACCAATGATACATAACTTTCTCAGTAGTATGTCGTTATCTACGCGATCAAAGGCTTTCCTAAAATCGAAATACAGCACGTCAACCTGTATACCCTCATCCAAATGCTCAGACACAGAGTCAACCAGGGTTAAAAGGTTTGTCTCAACTGACCGCCTAGGCCTAAAGCCATGTTGTGAGTCACAGAGATATGGCTTTATTTGAGAGTGTACAAGATTGTTTACGATTGATTCGAATAATTTAGCAATCGAGGACAGAATCGCTATTGGACGATAATTTTCAACCTTGGCCGTATCGCCCGATTTAGGGATCGGCCGAACCCGTGTTAATTTCCACTGGTTCGGATACTCCCCAGTGCGCAGAGCAAGGTTAAAAATATGAGATAGCGGCTGTACTAGCCAATCTTTGCAACCCTTGAGTATATAAGCCGGAACGGCATCCGGACCCAAGGCGCTTTGAGGTTTAAGACGCGCTATGCCAGATTCAATATCTTTAGTGGATATAGAGTCCATGTGAATTAAGTTAGCAGAGGTCGTCCCATCTTGCTCAGTAGTCTTAGTGTGGTCAAGTAAAGGTACGTCAGGGAGGAAAACACTCGAGAAAAAGTTTGCAAAAGCCTGAGCAGCATCTGCATTCTCATAAGATTTTCCATCAAAAGACACCCGGTTCTCAAACCCACCTTTGGATTTAAGGTTGTTTATGTGTTGCCAGAAAGCTTGAGGATTACCTGAGATATTAATTTGAATTCTGCTAACGTAATTATCATAAGCTCCAGATATTCTATATTTTACTATCAAATGTGTCTTAAGTTTCGAGATGAACAAGTTCTTAGGGTCCCCCCACATTTAGCGTCTCGCGAGCGTCGCGTCGGGCCAACTGTATGGAAAAAGACGCCGCGTCGACGCGACGTCGACGCAGCGTCAGGCTTTGTCCATACAGTTGGCCCGACGCGACGCTCGCGAGACGCTAGATGTGGGGGGACCCTTATTCTCAATGTTTTTCAAATCTGTAGGTAATTTGTTGCAGATTTGTATTGCTTAATAATAAGGACCTTTTTGTATATTTCTAGAATAGGTTCTGGAAGCAGGAGTTTATCTTTTCTGCGTGCACTTTCGTTAAACTCGAACAGATGAATATTGTTTCTGACAAAGGTAGCGGTTCCCAGAATGTACAAAGAATGTTAGTATAGAACCTACTAAGAGTGGTACTGACACTTCACTACTTCTTTTGGAAATAAAAATAAATTTTTAAATATTTTTCAAATACCTATGTACATGTGACGTGTAAAAGTGCCCCTGTGGCCTATTTGCTGAATAAATTATTTTGATTTTGAATTAGATTTTTTTGAAATACAGGCAAGAGTTGAGAGGCAAGAGAGTGTATTTATTTAAACTTTATTGCACAGTAAAAAAATGTACAAAAGGCGAACTTAATACCAAAAGGCATTCTCTACCAGCTAACCTTTGGGCCAAACAGAGATCAATAAGAGCTAATAGGTGCAAGAAATATAACAAGACGAGAAATTGAATATCTACTTAATAAACCTAAATGGTTACATACATATCACATCATACAAACGTTTACAAAAATAAAACTACATAATACGAGTATTATGTACAGTACCTACTTACAAATTTACATAAATATACTTACATATACTATACATATTTATTTCTAAATATAAATTAATATCCTCGATTTCCATTCGTTTGCTACAATGCAATATTGGACATAAACCTTGCCTTTTGCATATTCAGTTTTTAATATTCAACCGTATGGGGAGATTAATTCGGTAAATTGAGTTTTACCGCTGTTTTATAAGGCATTGGGATTGGCAGAATTTTATTTTACGGTGAAAATAAATTCGAAAAAAAAAATACAAGAACACCATTATTTACTGCTACATCTGTAACAAATCAATAACAAGTGCGAGTAAGTGTATAATTATAGTTAAGACGATACAGGAGGGGTCAATTCTCCATACAAACGCTCTCGGCTATTTCCTCCCTGGTTTTTGAAGATGGAGCAATGATTTTTTCAACACAGATTATTATTATTTTAATCTGTGTCGGATCGTTTTGATATTTTTATTTTTAAAAACGCTAGAGCCCATCAAACATTTCCAAAATCGGCTTTTCTGATTATGGCGCAAAAAAGGTTCCATATTCAAAATTGTAACTAAACGGTCCGACAGATTATTTCATTGTTATTCAGATTCTTAAACTTCGTTA
This sequence comes from Leguminivora glycinivorella, assembly GCF_023078275.1. Taxonomy (NCBI): domain Eukaryota; kingdom Metazoa; phylum Arthropoda; class Insecta; order Lepidoptera; family Tortricidae; genus Leguminivora; species Leguminivora glycinivorella. The sequence goes on along the minus strand of NC_062987.1, from coordinate 1,136,694 downwards.
CGACTGATTAAGTTTTGAAGGAGGGAGTAGTCGAGAGCGGAACCTCGATTTTAAACATTTTTTCGCGATATCTTTTAATTGAGTTGTTCTGAATGTAATTCTAGTTAATAACATCTGTATATTTAACTAAAATTTCTAATTTGAAAGGAGGGCTCTTTTCCATTTTAGCATATTCACTCCTGTAGCGTCTTAATTTGTATATGGGAGTGATGTTTCGAAGCAGATGCTTTATTATTTAGAAGCCGCACGGTGACACTGCATTAGGTAGCGGTTCCATTGGAGCGACATACTATATTTAGAACTACATAAGTTTTGAGATTTTGCACTTAGCAGAGAAGCCAAGCAATTTTATTGTTTGTCAAACTTGAAATAATCTTTTTGATACTTGCGGTTGTCTAATGTCACAGCCAGCTCAATGTAAAACTAGGAGAAGAGAAATGGAAAAATTCACACCTCCGGCAGGACTCGAACCTGCGATCTCTGGCCTTATTTTCTCTCTGGCCTATTGCGGACCCAACTGCGCCACGGAGGTCTGCTGGATGTGTGCGAATTTATCCATGCCTTCCCTCAATTCTCAACCGCCTTAGGGTAGCGTTATAGGAAATATCTACGCATAAGAATACATTTAAAAAGGAAAAATAAAAAAATAAAACCGCCTTCAAAAAAAAGCGCGTTACAAAACACGTAGAAACTAAAAAGCAAAAAATAATAAACCTTTGAATTCAGATTTCTTATCGTATTGCAATAATCTAAACATCCAAATTATAAACAAATCAATTATTTTTGTAGTCGGTGCCAGACCTGTTCGTCGCCTTGCTATATTGCCTGTTTGGCCCCACCCAACCATACTCAGGCTGGCCCCGACTCCAAAAATAATTGATTTGTTTATAATTTGGATGTTTAGATTATTGCAATACGATAAGAAATCTTAATTCAAAGGTTTATTATTTTTTGATTTTTAGTTTCTACGTGTTTTGTAATGCGCTTTTTTTTGAAGGCGGTTTTATTTTTTGTTAAAAAGTTTATTTATTAAAATAATTAATTGAAATACGGTTGTACTCACGTTATTATATCGCTATTGCTGCGACATGTTTCCTCCGAATGGGGCCTCCGAATTGGCCCGAAACATGTCGCAGCAATAGCGATATAATAACGTGAGTACAACCGTATTTCAATTAATTATTTGAATATGTCTCACGGAAGTTTAACGTGTATAGTTTATTTATTTGTTGATTTTTAGTGGTTCCTATTGATATTATATGTATCAATCCGAATATATGTACAGTAGTGAAAGAATTATCCTTTAACTCCTAACCATTGAGGAGTTGACCTTCCATCATCAGCTCAGCCACATAAAATTGTTACCATCAGGCGTAAATACTGGTGTACCTTTGAAAAATACATTAAAAACATTACATGTGCCTATAACATTTGAAGAGTTCCCTCGATTTCTCCAAGATCCCATCATCAGACCCCGACTTGGTGCCAATGGGACCATCTCGGGGTTATACCCGTTCGATCAAAAAAAAAATTTTGAAAATCGGTCCACGATTCTCGGAGATATCGAGTAACATACATACAAAAAAAAAAAAAAAAAAATTCAGTCGAATTGCGAACCTCCTCCTTTTTTGAAGTCGGTTAAAAATAGAAATATACATGTTGATGAAGTAAAATAAAAGTGTGCAGTCATGATTTATGCAGCGGAGCTAAATACCATCGGCAACACTATTCTTGTTATAACCTATACATTTGTAATCCTTATTACATGGGCATAAAGTATTATACTTATGTTCTTAGATTATTGTAAGCCTACAGTTTGAATCAATTCACCTACACATTAACAATACATGCAATTTAATACAAATAAAAACATGCACATATAAATGTCAAAACAAAATCCAAATGTTATTACGTAGGTACAATCTAATTAAACAATTAATTATAGTTCAATCAATCAATCAATCAATCAATCAATATTTATTTGCAGAAATGTAGTGTTACAGTGAGTTCTTAAGTGTAAGTATACAAAAAGTTTTAATTAGTTTAATTATTCGGTGTATTGGCTTAAACTGTGATGCCGTGTAAATTATTTAAAATAAATATAAATAATAAAGAGAAATAAAAAATAAGAAAAATTTAAAACAATTCTAATAAATAAAATAAATTACAGGTCAGTCTAATAAAAAAATATAAATTGTCTAGCAGTTTTGCACAAGTATGATCAACGATCGGCAAACATGTCAGCGCAGCGTCAAAGTGATGTTACTCATGTTAGTATTTGGAAATGTGTAAAACGACTGCACATCCAGTCTTATGAAAGAAACGGTATCCTTAACTTCGAAATATGAAAGGTGCCGGAAAAGGGTATGAATATGAGAACGCCTTCGAACGCAGTAAACCGCGGGTTGTTTCACCTGCCACCGCTGGATTTAAACCATCATCGTAATATTATTTTAAATTTTTAAGAGCCTGGCTATATTCGACCGAAGAATTTCATATAAGAACCGCTGCTTCCTCGACATTCTCGACAATAGGGAATACCTACGTAACTCCAAAATCGCCAATTTATTATTATTTGTCTTTTCCATATCTCGGGACCATGGGGTCCCGGACCTTTGGGAGGCATGCGTGGGGCCAAAGCCAACAGCACAGAGGCCCTTTAAGACATTTTAATCTAAAGGCAATGGATACACGTGGCGGACTATTATTATTATTATTTACTAAAAACATACCTAATTTAATACTGAAATGAAATATTTAAAAAGCGGCTTTTTTAAATTCCCGCGCAAATTCCCAAAACGCAACGGGACGTCATGTTTCACTTGACGTCTGTAAGTGGGAACGACATTGCATATGTCCATGAATACCTTTATTTGGGCCAAATAGTCTCTTTCCAGGCGCGACAAGAAAAAGAGGTTCATAGACGGACCGAGAACGCCTGGAAGAGCTATTGGTCAATGAAACACCTCATGAAGTCACCTACCTCTGTCACTTAAACGTAGGCTCATGGACATGTGCATACTAATTATATTACATACATACATACAATCACGCCTGTATCCCATAAAGGGGTAGGCAGAGCACATGAAACTATTAAAGCTTCAGGGCCACTCTTGGCAAATAAGGGGTTAAAAGAAAACGAAACTGTGGCATTGCAGTGACAGGTTGCCAGCCTCTCGCCTACACCACAATTTAACCCATATCCCATAGTCGCCTTCTACGACACCCACGGGAAGAAAGGGGGTGGTGAAATTCTTAACCCGTCACCACACAGGCACTAATTATATTAATGTTACATTTACATTATAGTTATTTGGGTGCAAAGTAGTATTTTAACGCCGAGTGTGGAATAAAAACGAGCAAGTGGAAGGATTCTAATTCGATTATAGTTGAACCACGAGCGACGCGATCCTGCACTTGGCGAGTTTGTCGGACCACGAGAACGTGAGGCAGGCGTGATAAATAGATTGCTGGATTTTGTTTAGTTTGATTTTTTACAGTTCCTCGTGCCGGTGTGGTGAAAACTTTTGTGTTCCACTCGGTGATAAAATATGTTTACCTTCGTACCTACAAACCCTCGCAATACTCCGAGTTTCACTTCTCGAACCTTCCGGTTTAATATTAGGATTCTCGCGCTTGCTTGGGTATCAACACGGGATATCAATATTGACGGTGTGCGGTTAAACAACAACTTTGCGCCCTTGTGAAACAGATAAATATCCATAGTTTAGTTTAGTTTAGTTTATTTATCTCGTTTATACAAATTTCACACAATTAAAATTTACATTTCAGCTTATATTACTATTCGTATAACGATCGTTACAAAAGAAATAATAAAATTAAAATTACAAATAAAAATGGAAAAAAGTAGTGTGAACAAAAAAAATATTAAAATGTCATATTGGTAAAAATAAAATAAATACAGGTTTAGTACTACATAGTACAAATCAAAAATAACCAATGTCAATAATACAATATAGAATAATGAATAATGAATAATGAGAAATAATAAAAAATAAATTGCGGAAATGTAAGAGTAAAGTTGTAGTACTATAATTAGTACATATCAATGTCAATATTAAAATTATAATAGAAAATAATTAATGTCTAAGAAAAATCGTCCATAATTTATTTTATTATTTGCATGTATTCTTTTACTGAGTATAGTTCCTTTTCCAACAGAAGGTTCTTCAGTCTTCGTCCGAACCTTTCCTCATTTTTTTCATTTTTTATGTCAGCGGGTAGGTGCTCATAATAGGTGGGCCCTATGACTCGTGCGTTTTTTGCTTGTAGTGCTGTGCGACGCGGCACTGTACGAAGTTTTCCCGTGCTTCGAAGGCACTTTCCCTTCACTTCCACTCGCCTAAACTGTCCCAGGTTTCTTCGCGTATACATTATTACCTCATAAAGATACTGAGAGTAGTGTGTCATTATTTGGTGTTCTGAAAACAAGGTTCTGCAGGACTGCCTCTGATTGGCATTGCAGCATTGGTCCCATATCCATACTAATATTATAAATGGGAAAGTGTGTGTGTCTGTTTGTTTGTCCATCTTTCACGGCAAAACGGAGCGACGTATTGACGTGATTTTTTAAGTGGGGATAGTTGAAGGGATGGAGAGTGACATAGGCTACTTTTTGTCTCTTTATATCCCCCCACTTCCTTAGAATGGGGGGTGGAAGTTTGTATGGAGCATTCAGCTATTTTCGAATTTTAAATATCTTAAAAATATAGACTACTAGCTTTTGCCCGCGGCTTCGCTCGCGTTAGAAAGAGACAAAAAGTAGCCTATGTCACTCTCCATTCCTTCAACTATCTACACCAAAAAAAAAATCACGTCAATTCGTAGCTCCGTTTTGCCGTGAAAGACGGACAAACAAACAGACACACACACTTTCCCATTTATAATATTAGTATGGATTGTACGCAATGTGTAGTTTTTACTGACAAAGTAAGCTAAACGTGCCTTCCCTAGCCTTATATTTATTTTTAACCCCAACAAATTGATATAATCATAATCATAATCACTACATAAACTTACTATAAACACTATAAACTTACTTTGTGCTGAAGCGTTGCAAATCGCTAAGTAACGAGGTAGCTAGCTTGTTTAAACTGTTGTTGGGTCTGCCAGCGTTCGGAACTTTAACAGTTAAAGTTTTAAATTAGCCCAATTTTAAAATAAGTACATAGTTGTTCAGGTAGCAAAGTAAGTACTTTACTCGTATTGAAGAGCATTCTACCATAGAAGAGTTTCCGTGAAATTCAAGTATCAATTTTTTAAGAGTCGTGAAATATTACATTTTAGCATACTTAGGTAATGGTAATTATGTTCACAGTACATAATTACATTATGGCGCTATAATACTGTACTTGTTAGGTAATGAGCTCATCACGCAACTATCTCATACCTTCCCTCAAAGTTACCAGAAATCATTTAAAACACGTTGTATGTATAGCGGAACTATAGCAAACAAACTTAAACTATATTAAAAAAATACGTAAATTTAAAACTATTTTTGGCAACAGTAACCTCATTATAAAACACGCATTGAAAAAATGTAATGTTTGAAAACCCGTATACACGGTGAACTAAAAAGAACCGTTAATACTTTGCATAGTGATTTTTGAGGTCATAATGAAAAAAAAACCGGCCAAGAGCGTGTCGGGCCACGCTCAGTGTAGGGTTCCGTAGTTTTCCGTATTTTTCTCAAAAACTACTGAACCTATCAAGTTCAAAACAATTTTCCTAGAAAGTCTTTATAAAGTTCTACTTTTGTGATTTTTTTCATATTTTCCTTTCCTTTATGAGCGATTATTTCCGAAAATATAAATATTATCAAAAAACGATCTTAGCAAACCCTTATTCATTTTTAAATACCTATCCAACAATATATCACACGTTAGGGTTGGAATGAAAAAAAAATTCATGCCCCACTTTACATGTAGGGGGGGTACCCTAATAAAACATTTTTTTCCATTTTTTATTTTTGCACTTTGTCGGCGTGATTGATATACACATTGGTACCAAATTTCAGCTTTCTAGTGCTAACGGTTACTGAGATTATCCGCGGACGGACGGACGGACGGACGGACGGACGGACGGACGGACGGACGGACGGACGGACGGACGGACGGACGGACGGACGGACGGACGGACGGACAGACGGACAGACAGACATGGCGAAACTATAAGGGTTCCTACTTGACTACGGAACCCTAAAAACTATTATTATGGGATTAATGCTGAAATCGCAAAAAATGGTTGTTTCATACATACACTTCGACTATCATGACTCCGCTCATTTCTATGGAACAGCCAATTTTGTTTCGCGATTTCAGCATTGGTCCCATAATAAAAGTTGTACATTATGACTCAAAAGTCACTATGCAAAGTTTGAACGGTCCTTGTTATTTCACCCTGTACAATGTGTTACCAAATTAGTCACGGCTATTTTAAAGGACGTTAGTTAACATCAAAACAATTAACTTTCGTTAGAAATTTAAAAAAAAAATCTATTTGATTTTATTGTTTTCATTTACCGAACAAAAAAATTTAATTATCATCTAAAAATAATCATCATGTATATTTAACTTGACAAGACGTTTAACACTATCTCTCATGTCACTCATGTCAACAATTGTATGTAGTAAATGTCATTGTGGTTCAGCGGAAATACTGGCCAGTTCCAGTTAAGAGATACTAAAACCTGTTCAATAAGTTTTCATTGAATGATCACACTAACGGGGTGTTTTAATGTTGCAAATTTGTTTCCTAGTTTTCTCCAAAAACCACAACAAAACCTATCATGTTTCATATATAAATATAATCCAGGAACGGAATACTATCAGCCGTAAAAATATCCGTGACTAATTTGGCTTATATAAAACAATACCTTACAAGTGACAGAAGGAACATAATTTTGTCTCTTCACGATGCACGTGTCGCGCGCGTTTCACGGGGATTGGATATCTCAACAAAGACTGCTCCGTGCTATATTAAAACACAATAATGGAACTGGAAAATATTTGCCCAAAACCCGTGTGAATGGATCTAACCTTTTTTGGGAAAAAATACTCGTGATAGTTCCTTAAGGCATTTTGGTGTAAGTCCCTAAATGTTCTGCTGTTGACGGACAATGTCATGGGGCAATGACAATTCTACATAATTATTTTTTTGACCTACTTAACTATTACTTGTTTTGTAATTGATATTAATAACTACTAGGTATTATAGTAATAGGTACAACGTCAGCGTTACCGCTATACAAAAAGAGAGGTGTGTCTATAATAATATCGTAGAATAAATGATACTTCTGACCGCGAATGATACTTCTGTACAAATTTATCTTTATTTAGAATATTTATTCAGGATATATGTATATACTTTTAGTGCGTAGTTTGGTTCGCTACCTCAGTCTCACAGCTTGTTCGTAAGATATTTCGTATGAGACTGGATGAGCTGACGATAAAAAAGCTGGTAATGCTACGCTGGAAATTTAGGAACAGAATTATTTATTATTATATGAAATTCCAAAACTTTATTTTTAGACCATCTTTATTTTTCATAAATATTAGGTGAATACCAGATATATTATGTAGGTTCAAAAATACCTGGTTTTAGCATCAACATTTAAAACCAACCCATCGTAGTGTCATACTGAGAGTTGAATAGGGCCCTCGCGTAGCGCTGACGGGGATTGCGTCCTCAATTTTAGCGGAATGACAATGACACTCCGTATATCGCAATGCCACATTTGCTACTAAAGTACTGCATAAAGTATTTACCTAAAGGTTTCTTCTTTATAAGCAACCGTATCAGCCGACTCACGTCAAAAATATACAGATCTGCTACAAAGTTTCAATCTAATTTAGAATCAATGTTAAGTACTTAAGTAAAACAATAAAGGAAATTCCAAATTGATTTTAAATTATGATTTTCCCATTTTCTTATTGACTGCTATTATTTTGTACACATCGTAAGTGCTGCATGATTATGTATTTTATTCAGTGTATGAACAGTAGAGAGACGCAACACAATGATTACTCTTTCTGCCAAAATGTAACTTTTTACCGCACATTAATCTGGGATTTTGTCGTAAACCATTCGTTGCGGATATTGAAATTCCAGTCCAGGGTGCCTAAGCAACGTCACAATCGCTTGCACTTGGTAAGCGTTGTTAGCTAGTTCCCCCTATCACTCGTCTGTACAGTAGTGGCGCCACAGAGCCAGGTTGTGCTTCTATCACTCGTCTGTACAGTAGTGGCGCCACAGAGCCAGGTTGTGCTTCTATCACTCGTCTGTACAGTAGTGGCGCCACAGAGCCAGGTTGTGCTTCTATCACTCGTCTGTACAGTAGTGGCGCCACAGAGCCAGGTTGTGCTTCTATCACTCGTCTGTACAGTAGTGGCGCCACAGAGCCAGGTTGTGCTTCTATCACTCGTCTGTACAGTAGTGGCGCCACAGAGCCAGGTTGTGCTTCTATCACTCGTCTGTACAGTAGTGGCGCCACAGAGCCAGGTTGTGCTTCTATCACTCGTCTGTACAGTAGTGGCGCCACAGAGCCAGGTTGTGCTTCTATCGCCACGTAGCGTCTAGTCACATTGTCGCCTCGGCTAGGCCGGCAGTGCGCATGACCTGATCCCTTAATGTTTTCACATTATCGGAATACATGGACGGTATTACTTATGTATTTGGGACGAAAATTGAAAAGCTTTTATGTAGGCCACAGTACAGTAGCCAATAGTTGAAACCTTCGATTTGTTTGATTTATATTTCAGTTTAATAATAGATAGGAATCATTACCAGAATGTGTATACTAGTATGGTATTGGACTAGCGTTGGACTTGTAACTGACTAGTGTATTATTTATTTACGAAAAACACGTGGGAAATAACATATACCGACTGGCGGCCACAATATAAGTGCTATATATAACAATACAGTTAAATGGGCCATTTTTTTCAAATTTGTCCACCCCACTTTTTTTGTAACGGGTATTTTTTACGCGATTAATACTCAGAATCGCGAGGTCTTTCGATCCTGACAGGAGAAAAAAAAATTAAGGTAGGCTGCGTCAGGGACACAGCCGCGATGGATAACGTGAAACGTTGTGTGGATCACCGCTACTAAGGAGGGGACGTAATCCAACTAGCGAAGGCCGCAGGCCGAGCTGCGGACAGACAGCGCTTCCAGGCACAACAATAATAAGTGTCTAAAAAGCGAAGTGGCGAGCCGGAGGCCCAACGCTGAGCTTCGAAACCCAGCGAAGGCCGAAGGCCGAGCTCCGCGTAGGGCCGAAGGCCCGGAGCGTCCCCGAGGCGCTCCCAAGTACGCGAGGCCGCAGGCCGTGCTGTGGACAAATAGTGCTCCCACACAGAGCGATAATAAAAGTGTCTATAAAGCGAAGCGGCGGGCCGGAGGCCCAACGCTGAGCTTCCAAACTTAGCGAAGGCCGAAGGCCGAGCTCTGCGTAGGGCCGTAGGCCCGGAGCGTCCCCGAGGCGATCCTAAGTACGCGAGGCCGCAGGCCGAGCTGCGGACAGTTAGTGCTCCCACACAGAGCAATAATAAAAGTGTCTAAAAAGCGAAGCGGTGGGCCGGAGGCCCAACGCTGAGCTTCGAAACCCAGCGAAGGCCGAAGGCCGAGCTCCGCGTAGGGCCGAAGGCCCGGAGCGTCCCCGAGGCGCTCCCAAGTACGCGAGGCCGCAGGCCGAGCTGCGGACAGATAGTGAACACAGAGCAAGAATAAAAGTGTCTAAAAAGCGAAGCGGCGGGCCGGAGGCCCAACGCTGAGCTTCGAAACCCAGCGAAGGCCGAAGGCCGAGCTCCGCTTAGGGCCGAAGGCCCGGAGCGTCCCCGAGGCGCTCCAAAGTACGCGAGGCCGCAGGCCGAGCTGTGGACAGATAGTGCTCCCACACAGAGCAATAATAAAAGTGTCTTAAAAGCGAAGCGGCGAAAAGTATTCTGCGTGGGAGCACAATCTATTTGTAGCTCGGCCTGCGGCCTCGCGTGAAAACACTGCGGGGCTTGCGCACCACCAAAAAAAGTACTGTACATATCAATAAATAAATAAATATTGGACGACACCTTACATAGATCAACCTAGCCCCAAACTAAGCAAAGCTTATTATACATAGAAATTTCCATGACTCAGGAACAAATATCTGGGTTCGTCACGCAATTAAATACCCTCACGGGGATTCGAACCCAGGACCGCGGCTTAGCAGGTCGTCTAAGTGTAAGTGTGTAGCTATTTGAATGAATGAATGAACATTAAAAAGACCAAATTCTCAAGCAACCGCCGTCGGTTCCATTTACTGTCGCCGCACCGCTACAGATTCTGATGCATTATTTGAGAATATTAATATGTTACTTTACTGAATTTGAACTACAATGAATCATTATTGCTTGATCTTCATAATAAAAGTATTACACTTTAATGTTTGAAATTTGGCATACGATGGCCTTAAACGAATCGAAAGAGACAAGATTGCTTCGGTATGTTATATGCGGCCGCCGGTGCCATACATTCTTCTAATGTATATTTGAGAAGATGAATATGTTTTACTATAGAAAATGTATATTTATTGTAATCCTTATTAGTTAGTCTTAGTATTTTAAGTAATTTATACGCTTAAATTTTTGCATACGATGGCCTTAAACGAATCGGAAGAGACAAGATAGCTTCGGTATGTTATATGCGACGGCGGCGCTATACATTCTAATGCATATTTGAGGAGATGAATATGTTTTACTATAGAAAATGTATATTTATTGTAATCTTTATTAGTTAGTCTTAGTATTTTTAGTAATTTTTGACGGTTTTATGTTTTAATTTTAGCATATGATTGCCTCAAACGAATCGAAAGAGTCACGATTGCCAACAAGTTTCAGTACATTGCCAGCCGTTGCCGCCGCCATAGTTTCTAATGCATTATTTCATAAGATGAATAAGTTTTGCCACGGATAATGTATATTTATTTTAATTATTATTAGTTAATCTTAGTGTTTTAAGTAATTTTTGACAGTTTTATGCTTTAATTTTTGCATACGATGTCCTCAAATATGAACTAGCACCAAATTTTTGTAAAAAATGCCACATTATTGAATTTTTCCAGCTGGTCATAAATAAATATGTTAGTTTTTTATAATATTTTGATAATTTAGCACTAGATCTATATAATAATACCATTATATGGTACAGCACAATACAATTTTTGTGAGTACTTGCTAAACAAACACTACAATAAATGACATTTTTGGCCCGAATGGAACGCTTTTACTGCAAAAGTGGCGCCATCTGTATCAGCAAATTATGTATGTCCGAGTAATGGCTACTTTCCTCTATACATTCGTATTAAAATTGTCTATGTAGGTATTATAGTTACAGAGATATAAGCCACCGCGCCATAACACTTTTCGTTACACCTGGTTTTCGGTCCGGTCACTCTACTACGGGTTTAAAAGACGTTCACCTAACGTTTCACGTCAAAAATGTCCCAAGATTTCCATACATTTTTTCGAACCATCCATTCCGTTACCACCATACAAAATGTATGAAAAAATGGTAACGGAATGGGAAAAAAACCTTAGGACACTTTTTTTTCCTATTAGAATTGAAAGAGCTCGCGATTCTGAGTGAAAACTACATAAAAATTTCCAAATCCTAAAAAAGTGGGGTGGACAACTTTGAAAAAAATGGCCCAAATAATTAAGATAATATTAAAGCCGTCGTGACCTTATCTTGAACTATTCGTTTTTTTAAATTAATAAATATCGTAGAAACTCTAGGTCCATGGGGTTCCAGCGCGAACAAATTGTTCACAGAAATCACGAAGCGTCTGGTTGAGGTAGCTGGTGACCGAAGTGCTGGCGACTTCCTCGCACAACGTATCAGCATTGCGATACAGCGAGGAAATGTCGCCAGTATCCTTGGTACAATGCCTCAAGGGCCTATTTTAGACATTAGCTAGCGTTTAAGTTTTAGTCTCAGTTTCTTATATAATTATATAAGACAATAAAATAAATAGCTTTATATAGGTTATGCGCCATGTGGTTTCAATTTAATCTCTTAAGTATGACGGTTGCAATGTGAAATTTTTTTGCAGGCGTATATGAATTTAAAGAAGATATTGTTTGATCAAAATTAAATATGATTACTCACAAATAAATATGCGGCAATATTAAACAACGTAGTCACGTACCAAAGAATAAAATGAGTTTTAATCACAAATAATGCATTCAACAGTCTCTGCTGTATCTATAACGTCTAATTGCTTTAATTAGGGACGCAGACACAAAACTCGGTAACTTGTTTACACAATAACTTCCCCCTCTAATTTAGCGAAAGCTTGCTAATTCAATTTTGTAATGGATGAAACTTTTGCGGAGTCTATAATTATGAGTGCCTGGGCAAATGTTGTCACTGTAAAAACATAGACATTTAACTTTGGTGAGACGTATTCAAATAATTTCATAAATAATTATACGGATAGCAGCTTATTTTGGACATGTATATAGACATGACAAATACAAAATTGTTAAAGGCATAATAGAGGGAAAAATCGAAGGTACCAGGGGCAGAGAAAAAAGAAAAATAAGCTGGATGTATAACCTTAGGAGCTGGACGGGAATAGACGCTGCCGCGCTAGGCAGAAAAACTACAAATAGAGAGGAGTTCCGGACTGTGGTAGCCGACATCCGAAGAGGATATGGCACCTGAAGAAGAAGAAATATACGGATGCACTCACTGGATCCATGCAGACCCATCATCAGGCGTGAGTGTGGGCATTTTCAGAATTTGGGTCCCCCAATTAGCGTATGTTGTTAACAAACATTAACTCGCTACACACAAACACAAAAACAATATTTATATTGAAATGTCATGCTTCATTATCGTCACAAAACTGACAGTTAGTTAATTTTTGTTAACGACTTACGCTAATAATTGGGGGGTCCCAAATTCTGAATATGCCCTCCGCTTACGCGGCGGCTGGTCTCCGTGGCCCACGGGCGCGCACTGCCCGCGCAGTCTCCATTACCTCATTAGCCGAAACACAGCCAATCGCGATCATTGTCATAAAATTGTTAACGTGAGAACACCCGTATATACAGGAAGTATTTTGATAGCGGGTCAGTGAGGGCAGCTACCAGATCCCGTGCTGCTACACGAAAACGGTCTTAGGAGACCTTCTTTCGATTTTTTAGGGTTCCGTAGTTAACTAGGAACCCTTATAGTTTCGCCATGTCTGTCTGTCCGTCCGTCCGTCCGTCCGTCCGTCCGTCCGTCCGTCCGTCCGTCCGCGGATAATCTCAGTAACCGTTAGCACAAGAAAGCTGAAATTTGGTGCCAATATGTATATCAATTACGCCAACAAAGTGCAAAAATAAAAAATGGAAAAAATGTTTTATTAGGGTACCCCCCCTACATGTAAAGTGGGGGCTGATATTTTTTTTCATTCCAACCCCAACATGTGATATATCGTTAGATAGGTATTTAAAAATGAATAAGGGTTTACTAAGATCGTTTTTTGATAATATTAATATTTTCGGAAATAATCGCTCCTAAAGGAAAAAAAAATTAAGGTAGGCTGCGTCAGGGACACAGCCGCGATGGATAACGTGAAACGTTGTGTGGATCACCGCTACTAAGGAGGGGACGTAATCCAACTAGCGAAGGCCGCAGGCCGAGCTGCGGACAGACAGCGCTTCCAGGCACAACAATAATAAGTGTCTAAAAAGCGAAGTGGCGGGCCGGAGGCCCAACGCTGAGCTTCGAAACCTAGCGAAGGGCGAAGGCCGAGGCACTCCTAAGCACGCGAGGCCGCAGGCCGAGCTGCGGACAGATAGTGCTCCCACACAGAGCAATAATAAAAGTGTCTAAAAAGCGAAGCGGTGGGCCGGAGGCCCAACGCTGAGCTTCGAAACCAGCGAAGGCCGAAGGCCGAGCTCCGCGTAGGGCCGAAGGCCCGGAGCGTCCCCGAGGCGCTCCCAAGTACGCGAGGCCGCAGGCCGAGCTGCGGACAGATAGTGAACACAGAGCGATAATAAAAGTGCCTAAAAAGCGAAGCGGCGGGCCGGAGGCCCAACGCTGAGCTTCGAAACTTAGCGAAGGCCGAAGGCCGAGCTCCGCGTAGGGCCGAAGGCCCGGAGCGTCCCCGAGGCGCTCCCAAGTACGCGAGGCCGCAGGCCGAGCTGCGGACAGTTAGTGCTCCCACACAGAGCAATAATAAAAGTGTCTAAAAAGCGAAGCGGCGGGCCGGAGGCCCATCGCTGAGCTTCGAAACCCAGCGAAGGCCGAAGGCCGAGCTCCGCGTAGGGCCGAAGGCCCGGAGCGTCCCCGAGGCGCTCCCAAGTACGCGAGGTCGCAGGCCGAGCTGTGGACAAATAGTGCTCCCACACAGAGCGATAATAAAAGTGTCTAAAAAGCGAAGCGGCGGGCCGGAGGCCCAAAGCTGAGCTTCCAAACTTAGCGAAGGCCGAAGGCCGAGCTCCGCGTAGGGCCGTAGGCCCGGAGCGTCCCCGAGGCGATCCTAAGTACGCGAGGCCGCAGGCCGAGCTGCGGACAGTTAGTGCTCCCACACAAAGCAATAATAAAAGTGTCTAAAAAGCGAAGCGGTGGGCCGGAGGCCCAACGCTGAGCTTCGAAACCCAGCGAAGGCCGAAGGCCGAGCTCCGCGTAGGGCCGAAGGCCCGGAGCGTCCCCGAGGCGCTCCCAAGTACGCGAGGCCGCAGGCCGAGCTGCGGACAGATAGTGGACACAGAGCAAGAATAAAAGTGTCTAAAAAGCGAAGCGGCGGGCCGGAGGCCCAACGCTGAGCTTCGAAATCCAGCGAAGGCCGAAGGCCGAGCTCCGCTTAGGGCCGAAGGCCCGGAGCGTCCCCGAGGCGCTCCAAAGTACGCGAGGCCGCAGGCCGAGCTGTGGACAGATAGTGCTCCCACACAGAGCAATAATAAAAGTGTCTTAAAAGCGAAGCGGCGAAAAGTATTCTGCGTGGGAGCACTATCTATTTGTAGCTCGGCCTGCGGCCTCGCGTGAAAACACTGCGGGGCTTGCGCACCACCAAAAAAAGTACTGTACATATCAATAAATAAATAAATATTGGACGACACCTTACATTGATCAACCTAGCCCCAAACTAAGCAAAGCTTATTATACATAGAAATTTCCATGACTCAGGAACAAATATCTGAGTTCGTCACGCAATTAAATACCCTCACGGGGATTCGAACCCAGGACCGCGGCTTAGCAGGTCGTCTAAGTGTAAGTGTGTAGCTATTTGAATGAATGAATGAACATTAAAAAGACCAAATTCTCAAGCAACCGCCGTCGGTTCCATTTACTGTCGCCGCACCGCTACAGATTCTGATGCATTATTTGAGAATATTAATATGTTACTTTACTGAATTTGAACTACAATGAATCATTATTGCTTGATCTTCATAATAAAAGTATTACACTTTAATGTTTGAAATTTTGCATACGATGGCCTTAAACGAATCGAAAGAGACAAGATTGCTTCGGTATGTTATATGCGGCCGCCGGTGCCATACATTCTTCTAATGTATATTTGAGAAGATGAATATGTTTTACTATAGAAAATGTATATTTATTGTAATCCTTATTAGTTAGTTTTAGTATTAGACTTATATTGACCGGGATATAGACCGTGATTACCTTTTTCAATCAATAGAAGTCTAATGAAAATAACCGTGAATCATTCAAAACTCTTAGTCTTAGTATTTTAAGTAATTTATACGCTTAAATTTTTGCATACGATGGCCTTAAACGAATCGGAAGAGACAAGATAGCTTCGGTATGTTATATGCGACGGCGGCGCTATACATTCTAATGCATATTTGAGGAGATGAATATGTTTTACTATAGAAAATGTGTATTTTTTGTAATCTTTATTAGTTAGTCTTAGTATTTTTAGTAATTTTTGACGGTTTTATGTTTTAATTTTAGCATATGATTGCCTCAAACGAATCGAAAGAGTCACGATTGCCAACAAGTTTCAGTACATTGCCAGCCGTTGCCGCCGCCATAGTTTCTAATGCATTATTTCATAAGATGAATAAGTTTTGCCACGGATAATGTATATTTATTTTAATTATTATTAGTTAATCTTAGTGTTTTAAGTAATTTTTGACAGTTTTATGCTTTAATTTTTGCATACGATGTCCTCAAATATGAACTAGCACCAAATTTTTGTAAAAAATGCCACATTATTGAATTTTTCCAGCTGGTCATAAATAAATATGTTAGTCTTTTATAATATTTTGATAATTTAGCACTAGATCTATCTAATAATACCATTTTATGGTACAGCACAATACAATTTTTGTGAGTACTTGCTAAACAAACACTACAATAAATGACATTTTTGGCCCGAATGGAACGCTTTTACTGCAAAAGTGCGCCATCTGTATCAGCAAATTATGTATGTCCGAGTAATGGCTACTTTCCTCTATACATTCATATTAAAATTGTCTATGTAGGTATTATAGTTACAGAGATATAAGCCACCGCGACATAACACTTTTCGTTACACCTGGTTTTCGGTCCGGTCACTCTACTACGGGTTTTTAAAGACGTTCACCTAACGTTTCACGTCAAAAAACGAATAGTTCAAGATAAGGTCACGACGGCTTTAATATTATCTTAATTATTTGGGCCATTTTTTAGGGTTCCGTAGTCAACTAGGAACCCTTATAGTTTCGCCATGTCTGTCTGTCCGTCCGTCCGTCCGTCCGTCCGCGGATAATCTCAGTAACCGTTAGCACTAGAAAGCTGAAATTTGGTACCAATATGTATATCAATCACGCCAACATAGTGCAAAAATAAAAAATGGAAAAAAATGTTTTATTAGGGTACCCCCCCTACATGTAAAGTGGGGGCTGATTTTTTTTTTCATTCCAACCCCAACGTGTGATATATTGTTGGATAGGTATTTAAAAATTAATAAGGGTTTACTAAGATCGTTTTTTGATAATATTAATATTTTCGGAAATAATCGCTCCTAAAGGAAAAAAAAGTGCGTCCCCCCCCCTCTAACTTTTGAACCATATGTTTAAAAATTATGAAAAAAATCACAAAAGTAGAACTTTATAAAAACTAAGAGTTTTGAATGATTCACGGTTATTTTCATTAGACTTATATTGACCGGGATAAAAACTTATAAAAACCCTTTATAAAAACTTTCTAGGAAAATTGTTTTGAACTTGATAGGTTCAGTAGTTTTTGAGAAAAATACGGAAAACTACGGAACCCTACACTGAGCGTGGCCCACACGCTCTTGGCCGGTTTTTTCAAAGTTGTCCACCCCACTTTTTTAGGATTTGGAAATTTTTATGTAGTTTCCACTCAGAATCGCGAGCTCTTTCAATTCTAATAGGAAAAAAAAGTGTCCTAAGGTTTTTTTCCCATTCCGTTACCATTTTTTCATACATTTTGTATGGTGGTAACGGAATGGATGGTTCGAAAAAATGTATGGAAATCTTGGGACTACAATTTATACCTACTGAGAAATTCATGTTTCTATAAACGTTAAAAATATATGTTTAAGATCGGTGCTAAATGTCTATATATACTCAATACAATGCAAATTGATATATATATCATGGTCACCATTTTTACCTACCTAGATATTCACATTAAATGAAAACGGTAAAAAAAAGTACACAATCAGATTTATTTTCTTTGTAATATCGCAAATAACTGATCGCATTTGAGTGCACCACAAAGTTAATCTAACAAAGTTTTCGGTTAACTATTTTGCTGTTAGCGAAAAGTGCGTCCCCCCCTCTAACTTTTGAACCATATGTTTAAAAAATATGAAAAAAATCACAAAAGTAGAACTTTATAAATACTTTCTAGCAAAATTGTTTTGAACTTGATAGGATCAGTAGTTTTTGAGAAAAATACGGAAAACTACGGAACCCTACACTGAGCGTGGCCCGACACGCTCTTGGCCGGTTTTTAATTTATCATTGGCGTTTACAGACAAAGATTATTTTATTTGACAACAAGCGATACTTAGAAAAGAAAATATCGTGTAAAAACCAAGGTAGGTAATGTATTTTCTCTGTGTATTTCTACGTATTTCATGGATATGGTTCTAGTTTTATAGATACGGTTTACAGATAGCGTTTTATAGCATAAGTGCGCGTCGACCGCACTATGCTCGTACTTGTTGGGTTTACGAGAGGCAGAACCCTAATCGTAAAAATTGTTTTAGCCCTAAAACTGATTGCTTTGCTGAATCGCGGGGATATGTTGTATTTATCATGAATACAACTATGTAGTGTTTGTGGCTATTTATTCCCTATGGGCAACATAGAGATGTATTTTCTTTGCAGTAGAATCATCCCTTCATGAAAAAGGATGTAGCAAGATGGCAAACCGTATACATCTCTATCTTATTACGTGAAATGGATACCTATTGGTAGGTATTACCTACCACGCACTTTGAGCTTTAGCGTCTAGTCAACGCAAAGGAAAAATACGTCATTGCGCAGTTGCGCCAATGATGCGTCAAGTAGCAACCATAGAAAACACTTAGACTTAGATGCTCTTGAGGTGGCTCTAAGGATTAAATAAACCGCTCACTAATAAAATGTAAGTATACACTCATTTAAAAACGAAATGCTGAACTAAATAAAATTTGAAACGAACATTAACGTCAAATATATATAGGTACTCTTACATATTTAGTTTCGACTTTCGATTCTAATCGTTGTTAAGAATAAATAAAATAGTCTTGTAGTTTCAAGTTTAGTGCTCACACAACGGGCTGTTCATAACACGGTGTGACAGGGACAACGCGCCATCGCGCCACTACGCTGTCCCTGTCACACTATGTTTTTATTACACTGGGCTGAATCTATGATTCTTACTTAATGATTCAGGATCCTAGTTTAAGAAAATGTAATTTTAGCGTTTAGCAAGTTAGGAATCTTATACTTTTAAACGAGCAATTCTTGTATATTTATTTATTTATTTATTTATTTATTTATATATTTATTTATTTACACTGACGATCTCGGAAACCGCTCTAACGATTTCGCAGAAATTTGTTATGTGGGGGTTTTTGGGGTGAAAAATCGGTCTAACTTATCCTTAGGTCCCGGAAAACGCGAATTTTCGAGTTTTCATGCGTTTTTCTTCGCGCGCCATCTCGTGTGCAGTAGTTGTACTGTTAAGACAGAATTCTTTCGGTCGATGTAAGTACAATTTATTGCAAACACTAGATGGCGACACAGGTCAAGGCTAAAACGAATAGAAAATACACTATTTGAGTTTTTGTGGCGAAATGCGCGCCATCTCGTGTGGAGTAGTTGTGTTGTTAAGGCTGAGAATTCTTTCGCTCGATGTAGGTACATCATTCATTCATTCATTTTTGAGCTAGATGGCGACACATGTCAAGGATACGAAACAGAACCGAGCGAAGCTCGGTTGCCCAGATATTGTAATGTTTAAGTATGTATATCGTCGCCTAGCGCCCATAGTACAAGTACAAGCTTTGCTTAGTTTGGGGCTAAGTTGATCTGTGTAAGGTGTCCCCAATATTTTTATTTTTTATTTTTTTATTTATGTTCTGACAGGCTGTGATCTAGCATCCTGGTTGGGATAGGTGTTGTAATGACATTTAGTGCAACATAAATCAGTCGCCACGCGCACCTGACGGCGGGCGGACATGTGTCTTGTTTCGTGTAGGTACCGTAAAAACCCCTAACTACTCATATAAGGTACAAAGTGAGGCGCGCCGGTGTTCTCCCTTCCACGTCAACTCGGTGACGTGAGAACCCGTCGGCCCAGCTCTGCTTGCTCGGATGTGACGTCAGCCGACGTCAACCAGTGCTGCGATTTCGCAGCGACAACAAACACGCCTACCATATATAAGCGGTGGACTCTCTATTTAATAATGCAAACATTGTAAAACATGGAAAAAATGGACTAGTTACAATTATGGCAAATTTAATTTATAATTTTTAATTTATGGCAAATTTCGTCTGGGGGCATTTGCCTCGATGTACGTTAGTCCAAATCTCCCAACTATGGTCCAAAATTAACTAATAGTACGTTCAGGTATGCCTTCTATTATACCACAGTATTATACCATTTGTAGTTCTAAGGCTGACTAATTAAATACGGTAGGTACTTTAACTTTCTCGCATGAAAGTCTCTTGTTTCTGAATTACAATAATTTTATTTCGGGAAAAAATACATAGTGTTAGTAATTAAAGGTGTCATCAAACTTAGTAATTCGTCAAACGATTTCGTATACATTCGTAAATAATGACGGAAATATTCAGCTTCAAAAATATTTGTGACCTTTATTGTAGATAGTTTGTTTTGACCAAGTCATTTTTCTATGTAATTTCCATAGCCTGCAAGTCTGAAGGTCTTAAACGGTTTATGCGTGTAAGGACTATAAGGAAATATGGCGATGTATAAAAATGTCTACTTTAAAAACATACATTTGTCTGAGTATTAGAAAGTCAATACTCCAAAACGTTTCAATATTGTCCAGTTAGAATACGAATATAAAGATGACTACTATCAAAGTATAAAAATGGCTACATTTACAGTAATGTAAATGTCTTATATAAAAAATGACTAGGTACAAAAATGTCTACTTTCTTTACTTAAGCCGTTCATAATATAGTTACTTATCTATAAATTAAATTAAACCTTTAAAATAGGCTCCTGTTATACAAATATGATATATTTAGTACATATGTATAACACTATTGACCACATTGTTCAAATTTGATTGTATGGAGGTTAATAAAATCCACTAAAATTAAATATTGTCTGAAAAACAAAAAATAAGGGACTAAAGCCAGATATATGTATATAGCAATACAATGTGGACATTTTTATATTCTGTCATAGATACACTGTGACAATATTATTCAAGTGGACATTAGTATACATCGTCATAATTCCATATAGTCCATTGATGCTACATCTTTATATTTCGTCTAATATACATGTGGACAGTTGTATACTTTGTCTATTATATAGAGACGAAATTATTCAAGTAGGCATTTTTATACATCGCCATATTTCCTTATAGTCCTTACACGCATAAACCTCTTAAACCTTTGTGCAAATTATCAATATTTTGAACAATTTGCAAAAAGAACGAAACAAAAGTGAATTTATTAATTTTCATTTGGTGGTCCTTGTTTGTCTATTTTCTTAAATTACGTCGAAATTACTTGACTAAAAATGAGAAAGAATATTTTTTTTTTGAAATAATTATATAAAGCTCTATCATTTGATACATATGTACTTAGCACAAAACTTTAATTTTTAATTTTCACTTTTGCTCCCCAAAAGCGGCCCCTATGATTACATTTTCTTTATTTTTATTACATGTCCGTCTTTGGGTCACAGGTTTGGGTACCTACATAGTAGTCGGGTGTTAAGTCTGCCAAATTTTAAGTTAATCGGTTCAGTATTAGTTTCGGAGAAAATCGGCTGTGACAGACGGACAGACAGACGCATGAGCGAGACCCTATAAGGGTTCCGTTTTTCCTTTTTGAGGTACAGAACAGAACCCTAAAAAATATCGTGATTCAAATAAATATTTTCTGTTGGCATGTTGAGTTGTACTTCCGCCTTATTAATCATAAATCAACAAAATGGGTCGAATTCAATATTTGACAGTCAACGTATTCGAACAATGAGTTTTGGTCATAATTGACAGTTATGTATCGAAACTATAGCGTATTTAGATTTAAAATTTACCATATTGTTAGTTCGAATCAGGCGGGTGTTAAATTCATCGATCATCAAGCTATTTGAGGCACCAATATGACAACAAAAACCGGGCTAAAACGAGAATCAAACACCCCTTGACATGATTTATTATATTTGAGCGGATTTAGGTATATTAAGGGAAGCACCCTAAGCGATTCGGAAATCTGTATGCAGTTGATTTGTTGCTTTAATAAAAGCGTGTCAAGTAAGAGTTTATTGTATTATACTCACCAGACCCTCTAGCACAACTTGCCTTGTCGCGCGCGAGTCCATACATCAAGCGCGACTTCAAGTATAAACTCGCGCGCGACAAGGCAAGTTGTGCTAGAAGGGGCTGGTGCAAATAAGAAAATAATGCGCCCGAAGTTGTGCGATGAGTATTAAGTAAATGCCAAAAAAAAAACAATTAGGTATTATTTTTTTGTCTACTAATATGTGAAATGACAACAAAACAAAAAAAAAATTACAAACTTTAATAAGTTTCTCAGTATTTCTTGGTTAATTGAGAATAAAATAGTCCTAATTCTAATGAACACAAGTTAAATTATAATCTATTGAAAATATTTCAACTTGTGCTGTCTTAAAGTAGTCACACTACTATGTATATAAATTAAAACCGAAATAAATTACACATATGAAAGAAAAAGTGACCAAGTCCTCTGGTGCCTGAGGCTGGAATCGAACCAGCGTACTTTCCAATCGCGGGATATGCCTCTTAATCCGCTCGGCCACCCAGGTCACAGCAGGTCACTTGGTCACTTTTTCTTTCATATGTGTAATTTATTTCGGTTTTAATAAAATAGTCATTACCGAAAAAGAAAGAGCTATTTTATAATAACATGTAAATACTGTAGCAAATAAACAAAAAGAAAACTTTTTATCCTATATTCAATTTTAAGGGATAAAAATCCTATATTCAATTTTAAACTCCTAAAGAGGAACCGCACGAACTTACAAAAGGATAAGAGGTCAGGAAGTCCTCAAAGGGATAAGGTCGCCTTTGTACTGTTCTTCACTGTAATTACTGTGTTTTTTGTTATTAATTGTACAATAAAGAGTTTACTACTACTACTACAACTTAAAATAAAAAAACCGGCCCACCACAAGAAGGGCTTAAACGCCTCCTTTTTTCAAGGGACTTAAGTCATTCTTGCAAATAATCGATATTTTGAACAATTTCTAAATAAAACGAAACAGAAATGAATTTATATGTAATATTCAAACGCGCTCACACAATTTCAAGAGGTTTGGTAACTCCTTGCGCAGCGGCAGTGAGTGAAATTCGTAATTAGAATTTTTTTTTAAGTCCGACTTACGCTTCACTGTAAAATTCTAATAGGTTTTCTTGTAATCTATAAATTGAAGGCTATCTCGTGCATTTTTTGAAATGGTAATTTTTTTGCCTATTTTCTTAAATTATTTGAAAATTACAAGGCTAAAAATTATTTAAAAACATATTTTTGGAATACGTATAAAAGCTCTGCTAACCTAACCTAACCTACCACAGTATAGTTCAAAAAACTATGATTTTTAATTTTCACTGTTAGGGTCCAAAAGTGGTCTTAATAGGTATTTAAGAGGTACCTACACAATAATATATTCAAAATTAAAATATTCAATAATTTTACCAACTAAGTAGGTACTTATACAATGCGCAGAATATGAGCTAAGTAATCACCAGAGTTGAATTACACCTTACTAGCATGCTAGTTTCAATAACCTCTTGACTTGAATTTAACCTCAAAATTCCGTACCTAATGTAACTAAAATCGCATGCGAGTTGCGCGCAGTGCACAGTGTAAATAAATCGGCCCTAAAAGACACATAATCACGCAGATAATCGATTGCCAATTCGACAGCCCGAGTCTTTCATGCGAACCCCAATCCCCAGAAGCTTAACATTTAAACATAATTTAGATTTCCTTAATCCATATTGAGTTGTAACAATGGAATCGGGGGAATCGGTTGTACGTTAGGGTGATCGTATTGACATGAGCGATTTATTACTGTATATTATATGCATTGTGAATGTGTAAGGTGTGGTTACAATGTTGAGTACGTACTTAGAAGTCAATCTATTGTGGCTTTTTTTACAATTATATGGCTTTCCTCCTTGGTTATTGACATTTTTACACAATTTGATGTATTTTAACATTTTAACTGTTCCTCGGATGGACAATTGTGCGAGTTACGTGCATTTCGAAATTGTGGACAACCATTTTTTCATTTTTACTTTTTATGGGAATAAAAAAATTAGGGGAATAGGTTAGCAATTCTTGTATATTTATTTATTTACATAAGTACACCGTCCATCTCGGAAACAGCTCTAAACGATTTCGCTGTTTGCTATGAATAATTTGGGGGGTGAAAAATTATTTTAGCTAGTTAGTCGAATTATCAAACGCCTATTACTACTGTATATCATTGTATATAAACTAAAAACACGAATAACACGATTTAATAAAATAGAACTTCGTCGGTTGCCCAGGTGCTATAGGTACCTTCCTTTTATCCGAAAAAGTAAATGAGAACAGGGATTGTATGAAAATCCGTTCATCTCGTTTGTCTTAAAAAGGATATTTCACCAAAACGTTCGGTTCCGTTTTTTAAAACCCGTAAAATCTAGGGTACCTAGCCAACGTCACATAGGCGCTTCGTAAGCTCTCCCTGTCGCTACTCTGTCGTGGTGTGACAGAGACAAACTGTGTCTCGATGGCCACGAAGCCTTATCGATTATCACTTCGCCTGTTAATTCTAGGCCGGCCGGCGACCGGTATTCCAACGTAGCCTAGTCCTTAAACTATTTACCTGCTGAAGAGGTTAATTACAGTCCCATTAAACGCGTTAATCCATGAAAAATGCATGAATAAGAGCCGTAATGACGGGTAGCGTTTAGATTTAATTATAGTGTCGTCTTTCCGCAGTTGCTTCATCCATTTCTTATGAGCAACTGATAATACTTAAAGATGGATCGAAGTTGTGAAATTACGAAAGCTACAAACCTATTTACAGGAAAAAAACTGTGAATTTTAAATAAGTATTATGTAGATTACGGATTGTTCACCAACTCACCATTGTTCCGTTATGGAAAACTAGCTTTTGCCCGCGGCTTCGCTCGCGTTAGAAAGAGACAAAAAGTAGCCTATGCCACTCTCCATCCCTTCAACTATCTCCAGCTACCAAATCACGTCCATCTTCGATCCGTTTTGCCTTGAAAGACTGACAAACAAACAGACACACACACTTTGCCATTAATAATATTAGTATGGATAAACATTTACCTACAAAAAATAGTTTTTCAACTCAGCAGCTGGAAAAGCGTACTTCACTGCTTCAAACCTGTGAGCAAAGTAGCTAGTTGCTTACTGAGTGAGAGAAAACAACATTCAAGTCACCTAGAGGTCACTCAGGACGAGTGAAGAATGACATTCTCGCACATGTAACGAACGACGTTTTTAAAATACAACAACGAAGATTAATGTATAATATTCAAGATTGATAAACAATCCGAACTACCTATTCATGTTCCGTTAACATTGACATGGATTTTTTGACGGTGGCTCGCTTTCCATACAAAAAACATCTACCATTTATTTAGTCACCGCACACTACAACTAAATAAAAATATGCGCATACATCTACTATACATTATCCATCGTCGCAGTATTGAACGAAATACATTGTTTCATACAGAAATCATGGACAAATCCATGTAAATTTTTTAATATTTTTACGTAAATGTGCGTGCCAAATTTTGTGTACAGACACAGAGCCGTCATATTTCGAGCAATTTTAGTTGACATTGTCATCAGTGACACGGCTCTTGACAAGTAATTATTTAAAGATATTGGTTTACTTAACTCAAGCAGACTCAGAAATAATGACGCATTTTGTCAATAAAGATACATATCGTGTATTTCGACACTGCTAGTGTAAATCGAAATGGCATCTCGGTCAAATGCATTGACTATGAAGCAGGAGGTCTCGAGTTCCATTCCGGAGTCTTTTTTAATCATTTGAACTTTTTTTTTGATTTATTAAGTTTTTTTTATATTTTTTAATAGAATAAATATTCTATTAAAAAAGAATCTTACTATATTTCTTTCCTATTTTTTATTTTCATACAAAAATACAATACATATTTATTATGCCTTTGTTGATAAAATAAAATATTACACGTCAGGTCAGGTACATAGGTCATAGTGTGGGCATAGCATTAGTAATGTGCTGACTTCCTTACATTTACTGAGCTAGTTGACCTATGTTATTGTTTTTCTTCAACAACTAAATAGTTATATATAAGAATATGTATGTAGCTATGTGGGTAGCTTTTGCACATTGTAATTTTTCCTCAGTCACCCGTTGAGCTCAGAGACCACTAACGCTGTAGTGTTCGAAACGTCGGGATGAATAAAATTGTAAACTCATTATACACGATTTAATCCGTTTTCATAGTTTTTATTTCATGAGTAACTATCTCGGTAACTAAAGACAATATTAACTAAATGGTTACAAATAATAATTATCATCAAATTATCATCAATATAATCTGGTACAGGCAGGCAATAATGGTCGCGCGATAAATGATAAATCATCTGGCCGTCCCTATAATCGCACTTAGGTACTAATAGTGCGACAGGGACGGCCTGATATTTTATCGTCTATCGCGCGATCATGCTACCCGTGCTGTAGGTACTAGCTTTTGACCGCGGCTTCGCTCGCGTAAGAAAGAGACAAAAGGTAGCCTATGTCACTCTCCATTCCCTTCCCTTCAACTAAATCCCCTTAAATAATCACGTCAATTCGTCGCTCCGGTTTTGCCGTGAAAGACGGACAAACAAACAGACACACACCCTTTCTTATTTGTAATATTAGTATGGATTTGACATTATTACTTATATTAAAATAATTATATACGTATAGCCTAATTTCGTCGGTAACAGTGTGTTATGTAATGGCGTCGTTGGTGAACAGTCGCCTGTCACGCCGTGAAACTGCGTTCGAATCCCGGAATTCTATAAACTTTTTGTATTTTTTTTGGATATAAATTTCGTATTTTTTATTGACCTGCTCGGTCAAGAATGGAGAGCCGAAGGTATCAATTTTATCTTAGAGAACATATTGATTTTTTTATTGTCATTTTGATTTTCTATTTATTAACTTGAGATATAAAACACAACTTTTAATACCCTCGCTAAATATAATATTTTCTCGAAATTACTCCTTAGATAAAAAAAGTCCACTTGAGTTTTTAAAGCATTACGTTACTCAGTAAACTATTGCATTTTCATTTACTAATTTAAGATTTCAAAAGCGATTTGAATACCCTTGCTCCATCGAAAATAAACAATTAGAAAAAAAATCATTTGAATCGTAGTTTAGAAACTAAAATTTATCTATACTTTTTGGATTTTTTTTAAATATCAGATTAATAGGATAATAATGTTAGAAATTCTGAGTTCGACGAACCCAAAAATTATTACCATGTAAGAGAATAGGTTTTTAATCTTTTTTGTGGAAAACGCTCAGTAACTACTGTACGAGTACATATACATTTATGTATAATAATAAAACAAAAAATAGTGTCTCATTAGTGTTGTGTTCCTGTCGGTGAGTAAGGCTGCCAGAGCTCAACGAGGGTGCGGGGTGCTGACGACGGGAGGACTTACGGAACTAATTTGTTCCGTCTATTGTCCTTTGAGTTGTCGGCAACCCAAACCCTCCTTTGAACTTTTACACTCCTTTTTGCTGTGCACCCACAGCAAACGGGAGTGTACAAGTTTCTAATGGGGCGGCAACGCGCATGCGACACTCTTTGAGTTGCAGGCGTCCATAGGTTACGGTGACCGCTTTCCATCAGGCGGACCGTATGCTTGTTTGCCACCGACGTAGTATTAAAAAAAAAAAAAGAGAAAAAGTCCTGGATTCGAACCCAGTACTTCCATGCAAATCATGCGAATGCACGTATTTACCGCAAGGCTATTTAAACAAGCTGTCGCCGCGTGAAATTATCGACTAGAAGGAATACAAAAACACTGTTTGTATGTGTGAGTGGTACTTCAAAATAGTGTAAAATAGTAAATTTATCTACATTAAGGGGGATTAACGTTACAATGAGAAGTTGAATGTATGTTGTAATACGTCAATTTTAATATTAAATGTTCGCGAAGCATAATTGAAAGTACCTATATAAATGCCTGTACGACTCCATAAAAAAAATAAGACCGGTAATTTGCAGATTAACGCCATCTAACGCAGCCTGAGCTTCGGGTAACCTAGGCGAGCCACCTTAAGGCACTGGTCCCACCGCGAGCTAGTAAGCTATGAGCTATCGGCTATAAAAACGAACAAAAGATAAGCACTCCCGTGCAAATAAAAGAGACACGGCGATATTGATAGCTCGCCGCCGCCTGGGCGAGTAACAATAAATAAACATCACCGTGTCTCTTTTATTTACGCGGGAGTGATTATCTTTTGTTCGTTTTTATAGCCGATAGTTCATAGTTTACTAGCTCGCGGTGGGACCAGTGCCTAAAAGGAGTATCTATGTAGCTTTTTGCGTACATACATACATACATACAATCACGCCTGTGTCCCATGAAGGGGTAGGCAGAGCACATGAAACTACTCAGGTTTCAGTGCCACTCTTGGCAAATAAGGGCTAAATAAGGGGGGTTTTTGCGTACATATTTCATAAATTGGTTGATTTTGCTATTTGATTTATTTCATTGTAAGCATTTACGATTCGAGGCACATTTTCATTCAACCGATCTATTTATGCCACGATCTATTTATGAAACAATTTTATTCAACGACCTTTTTGTTATTTCCTTTCAAAAAATGAATTGGAAAACTTGTATTGAGGTGGTCCTAAGTAAACATACTGAGATTATGTTGAGTACAGCTGAGATGATGCCCGGCTTGTTTTTCTTGTATTATGGGTTGAAAGAAAGAAATATAAATATTATGATTCGAGTAACTCACAAATAAAACAACATTTATATACATAATAACAACGTATTGCAGTACGGATCAGACAGTGCGTAAGCAGCAATCGCTTTCTGGGATCCGATCGTACATTTTTTTAATACTACGTCGGTGGCAAACAAGCATCCGGTCCGCCTGATGGAAAGCGGTCACCGTAACCTATGAACGCCTGCAACTCAAGGAGTGTCACATGCGCGTTGCCAACCCATTAGAAGCTTGTACACTCCTTTTTGCTGTGTTAAGTACACAGCAAAAAAGAGTGTACAAGTTCCAAGAAGGGTTCGGGTTGCCGACGACTCAAAGGACAATAGACGAAACAAATTAGTTCCGTAGATCCTTCCGTCACCAGCACACCGTACCCTCGTTGAGCTCTGGCAGCCTTACTCACCGGCAGGAACACAACACTATGAGTAGGGTCTAGTGCTATTTGGCTGCGGTCTTCTGTAATAATTTTATTATTGCGACGCCGTTCTTAGTACACAATATAATTCCTTCCTAAATCGTGTAACAGATACAAGACATTACATTACCATATTTCAATTCATCTCGAAAATAAATTACCTCGAGAGTGATACCGCATAAAACCCAGTTTGAACCGCCAAAAGGTGACAAAATAAGTTATTTCAGAACTCATCTCCGCGCCGATAGAGCCAAGGAACGTAATAACGGCAAATGGTGCCCATCTCCGAACAGCACATTAACATTGGCTGAGATGACTCGTCATTTGGCCCCTACCAATGGAGAGGCAGGATTTTAGAAATAAATTGCACTCGACAATCGACATATTTTAAAGGCAGCGGTTATATATATGTAATGTAATAGTTCGGAACCTACGAAAATAAGTCTTGTGTTTATTTTCTTATAAGTTTTATTTTAGTGAATAATTAAAAATAAATCACTAATTTAGTCCTTTCTCTGCCTGAAACACAGGAACTATCCTAGCTCAGGCATTTGTATAAAACATCTCTTATATGTATAACAATTCTTAGCCTTTAAGAATAATCACTGTACAATTATGTTTTTATTAATAAATTATTTGTATTTTGTATTTGTATTCGTTCGCAATTAATTGCATGCGATTTGTAAATCAGTGGGGTATTTCATCACATTTGGGCTATTTTTTTTTTCAAAGTTGTCCCCCCCACTTTTTTTTTTTAATTTGGAAATTTTTTGTGGTTTCCACTCAGAATCGCGAGCTCTTTCAATGCTAATAGGAGAAAAAAAGTGTCCCAAGGTTTTTTCCCATTCCGTTACCATTGTTTCATACATTTTGTATGGCGGTAACGGAATGGAAGGTTCGAAAAAATGTATGAAATTCTTGAGACATTTTTTTTCTCCTATCAAGATCGAAAGAGCTCGCGATTCTGAGTATTAATCGCGTAAAAAATACCCATGTTACAAAAAAGTGGGGTGGACAACTTTGAAAAAAAAAAATGGCCCATTTGAGTCTATTTTTAACCCCCGACGCAAAAACGACGGGGTGTTATAAGTTTGACGTGTCTGTCTGTCTGTTTGTCTGTCTGTGTGTGTGTCTGTCTGTGGAACCGTAGCTCCTGAACGGGTGAACCGATTTCGATTTAGTTTTTTTTGTCTGAAAGCTGAGTTAGTCGGGAGTGTTCTTAGCCATGCTTCATGAAAATCGGTCCACTATGTCGCGGTCAGGGGTTTTTTCAAAATTTTAATTTTGTTCCAAGATCCTTTTTGGGTCGCTGAGCCAGTGAAGTATGAAGTAAGTATTTGCGTCTATTGCTCAGCTGCCGATTTACACATTGCTGTTTCGACAACGGGTTTGGTTGGTGACTGTGGAGGGCGATTCGCGAGCGACACGACCTGCCACATTTTTAACCCCCGACGCAAAAACGAAGGGGTGTTATAAGTTTGACGTGTCTGTCTATGTGTATGTCTGTCTGTCTGTTTGTCTGTCTATCTGTCTGTGTGTGTGTCTGTCTGTGGCATCGTAGCTCTCGAATGGATGAACCGATTTTGATTTAGTTTTTTTTGTCTGAAAGCTGAGTTAGTCGGAAGTGTTCTTAGCCATGTTTCATGAAAATCGGTCCACTAGGTCGCGGTCGGGGGTTTTTTCAAAATTTTAATTTTGTGGTTAGGTTATTATATCTTTATTTATTTGGATGCTGTTTAGTACACGTGTCTGTCAATCAATCTTGAAACCTTATGATCTGATCTGCAAAACAGCGAGTTTTCTTAAATCGTCTTGTTGTAGGAAACGAACCTACTGTACTAATGAAACTCGGCGTTTTGCGAATAAAACATTTTTTTTTTAATAAAACAATGAGAACCCGTTCGTCATCCGTTGACCACGATCGCTATAAAGGATTCGAAACATCGGGCTGATTTGCACATTCATTATACGCTATATAATCCATTTCTATAGCTTTATTTCATAACTACTGTACTGTTCAGAAACGTTCAAAAAATTGTATTCATTTTTGATCTTTATTTTCTGTATCACAATTAGCCAATTCATTTAATAATGTTATAAATAATTTAATTCACTTTTTAATAATATTTCAATAATTAATTTAATTCAAAATGCAAAACGTACAAATTCAATAATTATTCAAGGTTTTCTACTATACAAATTTTAATTTAATAATGTTTAAATCAATTATATTCATAATTAATAATAATTCAAATTGCATATTTTTAAATAAATATTCAGTGCATTGTATACATTTAATCTTAAGTCAAAATCTGTCTATTCATATTTTATTAATTTCATTATGGCAACTTTTAATTCTAATTTGACAGCTTTTAGAGCTTTTTAAAACTTACGGTTTTGTTACTGTCCGTTGGTTCCGCTCTCCAACGACACTGTACCACTTTTCTTTCTTCTTACAATTTGGATTAAACCAGCACAAACTACAGTCCGCTTATTATTTCACCACCACTACGAAGACCTGAGACCAGCGAAGATTTAGCCAGTACTAAACTCATAAGACTACTATAATATAACAGTTTTATTGCTCAAGAATTTTCTTCTACCCTATAGCGTGTTAAAGAAGGGTGTGAAGCGAACCAATTACCAGAGTCATTATACAGCTATTATATAACCAGGCATTCATCATTACCAGCCTCGGATTGACGGGCTAATAGCCCGATTATAAGCTTTATTAATAGTCTGTAGCATTCAGTTTATAAATGGACTAGTTACTATACTCGTATTTAATAATGAAATAAATACTTCCATATATTTCACTAGTGTTCATATGATCTGTCGCGATATGCTTAACAATTTAAAAGTCCAAAAAACTTAGTTACTTGTTTTCATTACCACATTTAAGGGCGTTCCCTCCGCCAATGACCTTCGATTTGAATCCATTTCTAAAACGAAGTTTCTAAAACAAAACGCCGCGAAAGTTAGTCTGCCTCTGTCACGCACTTACGCACGAGCGATAGAGATAGATATTAGATATCCTGCGAGCGTTTCGTTTCGTGAGCGTTTGTGAATTGTGCCATTCGGCTACGCACACAGTTCTGTAGTGGCGCGCAGAGCCGGACTGCGTTTCGAACGCCAAAGTAGTATCGTTAAGACGATACGGTTGGGGTCAATTCTCCATACAAACGCTCTCGACTATTTCCTCCCTGGTTTTTGAAGATAGAACAAGAACAATGATTTTTTCAACACAGATTGTTATTATTTTTATCTATGTCGGACCGTTTTAATTTTTTTGATATTCTGCTTTTTCAAGACTAGAGCCAATCAAAAATTTCCAAAAACGGCCTTTTTCATTGTGGCGCAAAAAAAGGTGTGATACTCAAGATTGGTAACAATTAACCAAAAAAGCTAAACGGTGCGACACAGATTATATCATTGTTATTCAGATTCTTAAATTTCGTTCCGATTGATTAAGTTTTGAAGGAGGAAAGAGTCGAGAGTGGAACCTCGATTTTAAAGATTTTTTTGAAATATCTCTTGACTGAGTTGTTCTTTCGATAAATCTAGTTAATAACACTTGTATATTTAACTAAAATTCCTCCTCCTCCTTTCCATTTTAGCATTTTCGCTACCGTATCCTCTTAATAATTGTCACAACACCGGCTGCGACGAGAAGGAATGGGTACTGGGCAGTACGTATATATCCATTGACGGGGTTTACGATGAGAAACCATACATCTAGGTATGAGTCTTCGTTATTGGAGGACGTGGTGGAGAATATTATGTATATTCAAATTAGTGATGCCTACTATATGTTCGTCCATAATATCTTATATGGTGCTCCCACGGACCCACAGACCAACCCCTATAGACATCCATTACAAGACGACTCGCGGTCGCCAGCCTTCCTAGTATTTGCACTGATATAAGCGCGGGCGCTCGCCGTGCCCGATCAGTATCGACCAAGTAACAGACCCGAAAGCAGCGCGTGTTTTTCGCACTAAAAAATTGGAAAAGGGTATTTTGATGCCTTAAAGATGTCCACCTGTAGTGTGAAATGGTGTGGAAAGGTAACAAGAAGCTCAAATTTAAAAACAGACGGCATTACATTCCACAAATAAGTCATATTTATAATTTATTCAGAGCCGGCATAGGTCAACTTACATTGGCCACTTACGCGTCAGTAGAGGGACAGTCATACTTCTGTCCCTTTTCATCTGGCGCGACTGCCCGCCGTCCTTGAAACGGCCAATCACAGCGCGCTTAACACATTCCCCGCCCGCTCCTCGCACCCCAAACACTGGTGACTCGTATCGCGAACAAAATATACAAGATTTCTACTCTATAGGAGGTTCTCTGTGCACGGACCCCACGGTGGCATGTTACAAATGTTATACATATATAATTTCAATTTCATAATATCTTGTGACTAGGACAGCGTAATGTCAATGCCATCGCCAATGCTGCTCCTGTCACATAACGTTACATAACGTCCATACTGATATTATAAATGGGAAAGTGTGTGTTTGTTTGTCCGTCCTTCACGGAAAAACGGGGCGACGAATTGTCGTGATTTTTTTAAACGAAGATAGTTGAAGGGATGGAGAGTGACATAGGCTACTTTTTGTCTCTTTCTAACGCGAGCGAAGCCGCGGGCAAAAGCTAGGTTTATAATACTAGTAACACCCACCCCCGTGGGAGCGCCACTACATCAACTCTTAAATTAATTCATCAAAGGTTAATTTAAATAAATACCTTTGATGATACACTGCTTACGTTTGCCACAATGACTTATTTGTGTTTTGTATCTCTAAGAATTAAATACAAATATCATTTACTATAAATAGTATCTACGAGAAGTAAATAAGAGGCAAAGTGGCCTTTTTATTTCCAAATTGTATGTGTGTATTACAGCTTTTGCCTGCGGCATTATAATATTAGTATGGATGTATGATCTACATGTCAGTACCTAATTATTTATTTTAATATTATAATCGGGTTATGTCTAGTTCATACTCGTACGTACACATATTGGGTATTTTTACCTAGATGTTTGACGTAATCAAATCTAGTAAAAAATCCTTATATTATCCAGCATCGCCACCTTAGTAAGGGCACCGACGTGACATAGCTCTGAGTTAAAAATCCTCTTACTTATTACCTGACCGAACATACCTCAGAAGTATCTCCATTACATTTCTCCACGTTCATCCGAGGTTTTCCCCTTTAATGCTTGGCCTGTTTCAACTCGCATTTTTTCATGGAAACGTCTTAACGCTGTTGTTTTTTTCTTAAAGTCTTTTTAGGTTTTATTGCTCCTACATTTATTTTGTCGATGTAAGTAAAAACCGGGAGAAACCTAGCACTTTTAATTAGAATATTATAAGGTCACTACGGGTAAATGTGTCATAAGGCCAAATGTGAAGGCCAGACACACTTCCCCTTGTGACACATTTATCCATATTGACCTTAGTATGATCAGTCTTGCGAGTCATGTAAGTATTGTATGTGGCTTGATAAGTGTCTAACACGATTTGATGTTCCGCAGTTCATGCGTGAAGGAAGAGGCCACAGCTCGTGGGAGCGTGGGTTCCGCTTTGACAACTTTAGTAATCTCAAGACTTCGCGGAGGCACGCCTTTTACGAAAGCGACTGCCACATGACCTTTCAACCCGACGGGTATTTAATCTAGGCCTTATTGGGATTAGTCCGGTTTCCTCACGATGTTTTCCTTCACCGAAAAGCGATTGGCAAATAAAATGTATGTTGGCGACTGGCTGGTGCGCGACCTCCTTCATAGTTTAGAATTATGTCACTTTCAAAAACTGTCCTCATGTTATGAAATAGAATCAATCGGTAGTCAGTCTGCCTTCTGTCACGAAACTGTAAATAAGCTTGTGTTTGTTTACCAATAACTAAAATTAGTGCTTTTATTACATGTTTTCATCATTTCACGTCAATAATAACAGTCCACAACCCCGCTAGCTATCAATGACATTCCACTCATAAGTTCTGAAAAACTCATTTAAAGCAAACGCATTTAAAGACTGCAATGTAATCTAGTTCCTAGCAGAAAGTGTAGAATATTTTTCTTGAAATTAAACTTATTATTACACAGTCCAAAATCGAACAAAAGAACATCCCGCAGAATATCTATCACGCAGTTTCATATCTAGTTAGATAGATGCCATCAAATTTCATTCGAAAAACGTCCTAGAGAAAAACATCTAGAAGCCGATACTAACAAACTAAATTAGCTTAACTACGCAACTCAATTTGTCGCCTTTTTCGGCACTTCTCATTGGTCGTTACACACTCGTACAAAAGTGGTGGATACACGTGCGAAACTTTGCTCCTTGGGACAGAAAATCCATTATAATTTGGATGTCATTAGCAAACTTCGAAAATCAGCTTCCAATAGTTACGGACCTTTTGGCACGCGTTACGCGTTTGATATTTATTTTGCTTTAAGCTTTGGAGACTCGGAACTTAAATACTTGAGCAATCGAGAAATTACAACTTTTTATACACCCTGTTTTTTATAGGGAAGATTCTTTAGTTCAAATACAATCAAACTTCATAAACACATCTCAAACGGTTATTTAGATAATATTAACGTCCAAAAATCGTAATTATTATCACATATATACCTATAGACATAAATTTTAACCCAGTACCATAATGGACCTGGTAAGCCAAAAAAAATGTATACTTTCATAGACTTTTTTGAGAAATTCGTGTTTTTTGAAAAAAGCGGGCAAAGTTGGCTTATTTGACGTCGACTTTCGTAATTATTACTATAGTAACTGGGATTTAGAATGAATTATTGTTTCAATATATAGCGCATATAATTTATCTACAAAAAGTAATGATATCCCATCAAAAACATAAATGTGAAATGAGAGCCAAGTTCAATAATATTATGATACATATGCCTTGGTTGTTAACTTCAACGAAAAAAGAAGTGAAATCTAAATGGGTGCCAAGTTCAATGGTCCGTCCTGAAATTTATTTATAACATAAAATATAATTTCTTCATATTACTTAGGATAATATATTGTACTCTGAGGTCTGACTTAGCTAGTTTTCATAAACAAATTATATTATGGCCCTCGCAAGTTCTAAACTTGTTACTTCTTATTTTATTATTCCAAAATTGGGCTTGCTGGCAGAAACTAGCCATCGAACATAATAATTCGTATATGAGAACTCGCCAAGTCAGACCTCAGAATACAATATATTATCCTAAGTAATATGAAGAAATGGTATTTTATGTTGTTATAAATAAATTTCTGGACGGACCATTGAACTTGGCACCCATTTAGATTTCACTTCTTTTTTCGTTGAAGTTAACAATCAAGGCATATGTATCATATTCATATTCTAAGTTTCGTGACGCATTGGTTTTACTGTAAGGTCATGTAAACATGTTTTTACTAATAAATAAATAAATAAATAAATAATAATATTATTGAACTTGGCTCTCATTTCACATTTATGTTAAGGATGTAATAAGGGATAAGTCCGCCTACATTGTATATTACTGACTCTGTAACTGTGTCACTTTTGTTTCCTTTATGTACAATAAAGCTTATACATACATACATACATACATATGTTTTTGATGGGTTTCATTAACCTGTCACCACACGGGGTCGTTTAATGTTAGGCCATAAACTGAAACATAAATAAAATTGAAAACTAGTCTCTAGCTCCCAGTGGCGGCTGGTGAAAAAATTTCTGCTAGGCAACACTGAGCACAAAAGAAACCTACCTTAACAACATTAGGTATTTTACTAGTAATCAATTTTAGGCAAGCCGGTGGGAATCGGCTTGTATGAACCAGCCGCTTTGATATTAATTTAAAGTTCTCAACTTACATTTTCACTAAATAATATTACCATGCTCTTAATAAATGGTATCTACTTATTTGTTGCAAGTTCCAGGTGCTCGTTAATCTCGTTATACCAATTTCAACTTGCAAAGTTCATAAAATATTAAACTCACCTTTCAAACTTCATTGTCTTTAACTTCAAACGGCTTAGTTACAGAAAAGTACCTAACTCCTCAGTAAGTAAAGTACCATGCATAATTTAATTTCACGCGTAATAATCAAATTTAATTTGGTTAAATAGTTACTGATTAACATTTAATAAGTATCAATTAAAATATTATTTTTTACTGAATTTAGGTACAATAGAATTTTCTCTTAGGTGCAATAAAAACCATTTTTAACCCCCGACGCAAAAACGACGCGGTTAAGTTTGACGTGTCTGTCTGTTTGTGTGTGTGTGTGTCTGTCTGTGGCATCGTAGCTCCCGAACGGATGAACCGATTTAGATTTAGTTTTTTTTTGTTTGAAAGCTGAATTAGTCGGGATATGTTGAAATTCACCCTTTAGGTACTTCTCGTTTACATCACTGGCATTCGATGACTTTCGACGACGGGTGTCAAATCCGCAACGCGGTGAGGGTCAAATAAAAAGTTGTCAGGCTATATCTAAAGATATCAGAACACTTCTTAACCTTATTACCACCAGTTTCTGTCTAAATTTAGTTGTATTAAATCAATGCCGTTTAAATTATCCTATCGAAAATATCCGAAACGTTTGGAAATTATCCGCAACGACTACGTCAATAATTGAAAATACCTTTGAGACAATCAAAGGTATTTTCAATTATTGACGTAGTCGTTGCTACAAAACAAAGTGTTGACAACCTATCCAAAATTGACTCTTTGTTCAAAACGCAAAATCTCATATCGACAATCGGCAACCGTGGTTGAGCCGCCTCGACGTTGAGTGACGCTTCAAAGGTTCAAGAGAACGCCGTTTAGTATGAGTGCAGTGGCCGTTTCGATTGAGTTCTCCAATTGAAACATTTTTCCTTTATGAAAAAGGTCAGTCTTTGTTACAATGAACAACATGATGATAAAATTGTAAACTGAGTGTTAATAAAATCAAAAAATAGGTAATTGAACTTTTCTACATACCATTTTGTATGATGAGTGTTGACTGCTCCGATTGAGGCAATTTAATCATTTTTCCTATATAAAGATGAAAATGTTCACTTTATAATATTTCGATTCTCGGAATTTCATAATGGGTGAAATTGTAGCGTTCAGTTAATGCCATTTCGTACATACATCATTAATTATTTTTAAGTGACCATGCTTTAATTCAATTAAGTAGGTAGGTAATATTTATAAGACCGGAATACTGGCCGGTTCAGACGAACTTTTTCGAGCTTTGTCATGCTCCGTAACCTTAAGCAGAAAAGGCTTCACTCCAGCAGAGCCCAGAGCTCTTCTGCCTCTTGACTCACGTTTCACCTGTGACCTGTGACAGATGTGGCAAAAGGTGTCGTGCTGCCACCAAAGACGATGTACTGGCACCACGCAATAAAATCACTGCTACAATCATCTGCTAAGATGTCGTGGCCGATGATGATGATGATAACCTTATCATGATAAGTTTTAAAGTACCCCCAACCCCCTCCTGTGTTTGATAGCCGAGAGGTTGGACTGCCCATATTTAAGGCATTGTGAGGACTTGCATGTTTCTAGAAGTACGTATTATGTTTAACCACTAATTACGTGCTCCTAGAAACATTGCCCTAGTAGTCTAGTAAAAAAATAATGTAAATAAAATAAGTACTGACATAGCTCTTAAGTGCATACTAACCATAATACTATGAGTCATACTGTTACTCGAAATAAAGAATTTATTATTATTCTCTTTATTCATTTTAATTCTTAGGCTAAGTATTTTTATAATATAATTATAAAAGTAAAATACAAAACCACATACAAAACAATATAAACACATTATAAAAACCTAACCTAGGGTGCCGCCAGCAGCGGGGCAGGGCCCAAGCTGCCCGTGGTTACTTGGTTAGGGCTGCAGAGAGAGGAACCATCGGACTATCCGCGCCGTGTCCAAAATCACCGCCTTCTGCATCTGACCCTTGATCCAACTACCTAGCGAGAGTCTCTCGAGATGTTGGTCGAGACTCTACGCTATGAGTCCGTTCGCTGAAATGACTATCGGGACAATGATCGTCGAATCAACATCCCACATGGCGGTTATCTCGTAAGCCAAGTCTATTAGGTACTTACTGGACTTGTCCTTCTCGGCTTTCACGAGATTCTCATCATGGGGGATGGTGATGTCGACGAGCACGGCCCGGCGTTGCGATCGATCTATTATGACAATGTCAGGCTTATTGGCTACAATAGTTCTGTCAGTGATAATAGATCGATCCCAATAGAGCGTGGCACGACCATTTTCGAGAACTGGCGCAGGTATGTACCTGTAGTACGGTACTTCGCGGTCCACAAGGCCGTATTAAGAGCAAGCTGCTGGTGAATGATCCTGGCTACGAGATTATGCCTGTGCAAGTACTCACCGTTAGCTAGATGAGAACAACCGGAGATGATATACCTGAGTGACTCTCCGGGACGGCGACATGCCCGACAAATGTCGACCATACCGTCCTTCAGGATATATTTCCGGTAGTTGTTCGTCATCATAACTTCGTCCGCAATTGCACAGGCAAAATCCTCGGTTTCTCCGAAGAGGTCCCCGAATCGTAACCAGTTCACCGATGCGAGCAGGTCTACATCGGGTCCCGTGAGGGCCTTGTAGAACCGCCCGTGTAGCTGCTTGCTCTCCCATACCGCCCTGCGGTCCGCAGTACTTAGTGCCACAGGTTTGCGCCAGTTTATTATTATTATTTCCTTTATTTATCTTCCTTCTTAACACTTTCGCTACCAAGAACCCGACTGTCGGGCACACCGCTCGTAGAAGCGTAGCCGATTACATGGGTTTCCCCGTATGTAGCGAAAATGTCGTAGCGCCGCGTAGAGCCCGGTTTCGAAAGTGTTAAGTTAGGTTTTGTACAATATGAGTATAAAAGTAAAATAAAAATAACTCTTACAAAACAATATAAAACATATAAACACATTATAAAAAACCTAACCTAGGGTACCGTCAGCAGCGGGGCAGGGCCCAAGCTGCCGGTGGTTAGGGCTGCAGAGAGAGGAACCGTCGGACTATCCGCGCCGTGTCCAAGATCACCGCCTTCTGCATCTGGCCCTTGATCCATCCACCTTATTATTATTATTGTTAAATTTGGATATTAGATTGAAATATTTGTTCAATTTAATTGTTTTACTTT
Source organism: Leguminivora glycinivorella (assembly GCF_023078275.1). NCBI lineage: Eukaryota > Metazoa > Arthropoda > Insecta > Lepidoptera > Tortricidae > Leguminivora > Leguminivora glycinivorella. The sequence continues at coordinate 1,096,359 of NC_062987.1, read as the reverse complement.
ATTTTCTCAAATATTACAAATTATATTTTACTCTACGACTCTTAAAATTACAACATTCAATCGGAAATTCTATTACATTAAGTAATCCTAGACATAAAGGGCCTTAATTGATCACTAGTTACACCGGTATCTTAAATTAAGAAATATATATCTGATAATAATCGTAGATCTTACTCATTACAAAATACCTACACTATGACTTATAAACATCACAAATAGGGATGATGACATTGATGACACATAATGAATTTAACAACCAAACCTAATTTAAATGCTTAATGTTACATAAACTGGGCAAAAAAATGATAATATATAAAAAATTATGTAGGGGGTAGGGCATAGCGAATGTTGTAGGGGGTAGGGCATAGCGAATGAAATTCCGCTTTGTGTGGTAGGGCACAGCACAGCGGATATCATCTCGCTCGAATCTAGAGCAGAGCCCAACTGGGGTAGTACCTCCGCCTTATAGAAGACCGCAGCCAAATAGCACTAGACCCTACTCATAGTGTGTTCCTGCCGGTGAGTAAGGCTGCCAGAGCTCAACGAGGGTGCGATGTGCTGATGACGGGAGGACTTAAGGAACTGACTTATTCCGTCTATTGTCCTTTGAGTCGTCGGCAACCCGAACCCTCCTTGGAACTTGTACACTCCTTTTTGCTGTGTATTTAACACAGCAAAAGGGAATGTACAAGTTTCTAATGGGGTGGCAACGCGCATGTGACACTCTTTGAGTTACAGGCGTCCATAAGTTACGGTGACCGCTTTCCATCAGGCGGGCCGTACGCTTGTTTGCCACCGACGTAGTATAAAAAAAATTCTCGACTTCGAATTATGTGAACCAAGTATCCCGTCACAAGTAAACACCGTTTAGCAAGTACATACAATATAGTTCCGTAAAGGATAGTCTAAAAAAAACGTAGAACCATAAAATATTTAGATATTTGGTTGATGCTCGGTTAGATGACGCTATATAAAATAATACTTTTTAATATGTACAACTTAAAACTACACAAATGAATATAATTATATTTACAAATAAAAAATGCTCCCTAGATCATCTTCGGAGATGATGGTGCCCAGTAGGCTGGCAGCGTTGCCTTTTTGAATGGTCAGACTTATTCGCTGGCCAAAGTAGCTGCCAGCCCTCTCCGCCCTCTCCAGCCGTCACCGGATACATTGATACAGAAATATATATTGGGACAGAAATATTAAAATAGAACATTTTAAACACATATCAGGTAGGATATAAATTTTATTATGATATGACACAAATCCTTTATACTGTTTCTCTTTGCGTAGTAACAAGCGTTTTGTGGGTAACGCACAGTTGTCGGACTTTTAATGAAATTTCTGACGTATGTGTCGGTTCAATGTAACGGGTTTCTTATTTAATTAAACACATTTGATCAAGATTAACTGGATCACCTGCGTGCGTAGCCGAATGGCATTTCTCCGACGCCAAACGAAAACGAAACGCCGCGCCAGTTCGTCCGGCTCTGTCGCGCCAATACGCACGAGCGATAGAGATAGATATCTACTAGCGTTTCGTTTCGTGAGCGTTTCGTGAGCGTTAGTGCCATTCGGCTACGCACCCTGATACCAATAATATGCCATGCAATAATCATTATATAATGCTTATTAAGTATACCTATTTATAATAAGTTAAAAAAACCAGCGGTTTTGGTTAGTTAAAATGGTAATTACAAAAAGTATCATGTATTGTGTAAAACGTTCTGGTAACATCGTGACTCGTGAGTATGGTGACGATTACACTAAACTAACAAATGACGAAATATCGGTTACTTACAAGTTTCTTATTTTTTACGTACGGTGAGGTCCGTCCCATTTTACCCGAAAACCGAAGGCTCTTTGAGATCTCAGTGACTGTAGCTATTAAGTTGTCTAGACAGAATATTGCAGGATATATATATTGACGTATCTACGTAGTGTGTGAGAGCCTTTAGACTATGTACTAGTAGACGGTAGCTAAATAACATTTACAAGATTGTTTATGTACAAGAGAAGCCACATTTGATTAATCAAGTTAAGGTTTGCCAAAGCCAAGCTTTAGATATTAGTTAGCTAGTTTCTGTGGAAAGCTTTGCTCCATACAGTTTCTGAAGTTAATAGGCAACTCTGAGCGTATATTAGAACCAAGTAACGACCAAGTTTGAGCACTTAGTTTAATTTGAAGAAAAATTGCGGGCTCGAAAACATGACAAACGTATTTTGTATTTCAGCATAACTTAAAATATTTGAGTGGTAAAATCTAAACTTGTTATTTCGGACGTCGGTCAATTCGAAAATCATTTTTAAGTAATTTTTTCAGACCTTTGAGTAGAATTTCAATATATTTCGCGGTTTTCAAATATCTATACCTACCTATATGTATTGTTATAAAAAGTAGTAAAGCAATTGACCGACATTTTTACTCTAAAGTTTTGGAGCAACTCTTAAATATTGTATGTTAGATGCGTTACTGTCGCCAGAGCCAGCAACGTCACCACTCGCTTCATTTTCTTGCTTGGAACGAGTGACACGTTGGACAACATAACTGAGACTGTAATAATACGGCTGTGGACATCACGTTTTATTAGAAAATTGGCAAAATTCAAAGTCGACAAATGCCAACTTAATAATGTCGCGACAGTAAAGCTGACAGTGCTATTTACAGAATTATTCCGAATGTCCTAAAACGAGCCATCAAAGTTATCGCTACAAAATAATTTAATTAAATACAATTAACCAATCTTCATCCTTACAAATAATAGAAGAAAACGGCAGACGTCAAAACGACAAGCGCATTACATTGTTCCCTCAAAGTCCAGTTTCACTTGCTTAATTCATATAACTTATAGTGACTAGAGTAAGCACTAATGACAGGTTTGAAAGGATTTTGAAACTGGAGCTCGGTCGCCAGTAGCTCTCGTCTTTCGAGGATAGCATTAAGGAGTCTTTGTTTTGAGACGATTGCGCGCACGCCAGCGTTTCAAAGGGGATATTTAATACAGCAACTTGTTCAACAGTAGGTGGAACTGTGGATTCAAGTTTGTATGGTGGAATCGCATCTTCATAGATATCTTCCTCGTCCTGTACGTCATCATTAGTTTGTATTTCGAACTGCTGTGGTTGGCCGTTGGCTGGCGAGGGTTGGCTGGGCACGGGGAGTGCTGTGGGCTGCACGCAAGTCACGTCCTCTAGCGCGCTCATGAGGGGTTCGCTCTTAGTCTCGTTGCGCAGTACGTGGATCCACGACAAGCGACAGTCGCAAGTTAATTGGTTACCTGTAGAGGAAGACTTTTATTACATTGTGAAACAAGTGCAAATTACGTTACATGAAAAATTTAAAGGTCCACCTAGCGCAGAAAATAAATGCATTGCCACTTTATGAAACAATTCAATTTACAATGAGGAAAAGTTAACAGCATCCGGGGTACAATTCCTCAAGGGCCTATGGAATGGAATGGTTTATTCACAATGAACATAATTATGGTTACAAAAGATCTTGGATTACAGTCGAGTTCATAAATATGTGTACATTTTTTCACCTTATTGCGACGAGTTAAGGTGAAGAAAAGTACACATATTTATGAACTCGAAGGTACAATAGTGTGTTCCTTAATATATTCAGTCCAGGTAGACGTGTGAAAACAGGATGTCAGTGATATTATGATCACTCAGTCATTGTAGTATGTCTAATTAGATTTACAAAATGTATTTTGACACTATAGGTACTGACTATTTTAGAGATAAGCTAACTTTTAAAGTTTAGTCTTAGTTTCTTATATAATTATTTAAATATGTTCATGTAAGTACATTATTTGAAGCCCGTTGTAAAACTAAGCCGCCAAATTTTTTCTTATATAATGATAAACAGTACAAATTAATCTACGTGAACCTATATGAATTTACATTAAGATATTTATGATCGTCAATAATGATACCTAATTATAATTTGGCATGCAAACATATAGTTACAATAATATTAATCTCAATGATGATCATAAGCAAAAGAAAACGTGAAAGAACAATTTCAATGTCAAATGATATTTCAGAACTACCGTCATCAAAATTAATCAAATAATTATTTATTAATGATTTGACATTTTTTCAGTTACTGTAAAATCCACGGAATCCGAAGATTCCAAAGGGATAAGTTTCATAAGGCACCTACCAGATAAAACATTTAAACTATAAATATCAGTTCATTTTTATGGTCAACGGTTAAAACCGAGCTTCTAACCCAAAGAATTTAAATGAAATTTTAGCAAAGTTAGTGGAAGGCACAGCTTTTAAATGAGTGTACTGTATCTGAGGCATTCTCCCGTCGCCGGTGGGCGCGTGGCGAAAAAGTAATGAAGTTATAGTTTTTATCAAATTCTGTTTGTTGACTAAAATTTAGTATTATTAATAATTATTTAATTAATTAATAATTAAACACATTGCATTGTGTACACGCTATTATTATGGCTGTTGGCTTGCTAAAGGGAGAGTTGTTACACTCATTAATTGTCTTTCATATGGAGGGTGCTTTTGTAGGGGATTAGAGCTCTACCGGGACCGCGCCATTGTTCCCCCGAAATAATAGTTGTTTATCTTCCCATGAGCGCGTTAAGCACTCGTGTGTGCGTCATATTCTCTAAATAACACGTTTGCGCCGAATATCAGAATTGTATGATTTGATTACAATAAACTTATTGTTGTTCGCTCGTTGTGCTTTGTGTTACAAAAAATCATATACCTATTTCATTGTTACGGCGAGAAGTATTTTCTCTTTTTGTTACAGCGCCAAATACGTTACAATAGTTCGCTCCATCAACGCTAACAGATCTAATTGAAAGGTAAACAAACATAAAAATATTAAAGCAAATTTTCCTTTAGAATAAACTTCCAGACTCGATCAGATTAAATTATGAATGCTATTCTGTAAAATGTTATTCTAGAAAGGAATTAAATTATATCGTTATCACTCACCGCTCAGATAAAGGACCGACGTTTTCGTCTTCAAATTGTCGAGTATCGGTTTAACCGTATCTAACGTAAAGAACTCGAGCTCATTGTTCCTCAAATCTAATAACTCAAGTCCCCTGATGCCTTCTAAAAGCCGATCATTTATGGACCTCAATTTATTCCCGGTCATGGACAGTTTCTGGAGCAGAGCGAGGCCGTCAAAAGCTCTTTCACGTAAATATTCCAACTCATTATTATCCAACAGGAGCTCGTTCAAATTCCACAATTCGGCGAAAGTGTAATCTCCAATCATTGTTAACTTGTTAGATCTGAGATCCAATCGCGTCAAATTAGCTAGCCCTCTGAAGATCTCTCTGCTGAGGACAGTAATCGAATTTTCTTCCAGGATTAGATCACTCAGCACCGTCAGATGTTCAAAACAACCTTCGTGAGCCAGACTAATGTCGTTGGACGATAAATCCAGGTATCGCAAAGCCGGCAAATCCACAAACACGTCGCGTTGAATCTCTGATACTTTGTTATGTTTTATAGTTAGGTTCACAAGTGCCGGCAAGTTAGTGAACGAGGAGAAATCTAACTCGGTTATCTTGTCGTGCTTCAGCTTAATCTCTCTCAACGTGCTCATGTTTGAAAATGTCCTTCTTTCAATTTTGCTGATATTCGCGTAATGAATGTAAAACTTTTCTAGTTTCTTAAGAGGGCGTACCACATGTAACGGGACAAAACTCATAGCGCCGGTGGATCTGATGTTGAAGTTAAGTCTTTCTATATGTGGTTGTAAACTGAAGGATGACCATATCGGATCAGTTTCGGTGATTTCGCCATTGAAAACCCAACAATCAACAAAAGTTGCAGCGTTTGCCGTAATATTATTACAATAGCAGTGGACCTTGGCCTCTCTGTTGGCTATGTTGCAGATATTAATGGCGCTTTGCGCCTCTTTGTATCTTCTTTCATTTTTATAGCGGCGTCTGTCAGCTAGCGAGCTCTCGGTGAAAGATATTTGCACGAAGATCAGAGCCAGAGCTACAACTAAATATTGGACGACGGACTTCATAATCCTTGCCTTTCACAACCTGTAACAAACGAAAAAAATGGTTGAAATAAGGTTGACTTGGTGAATCATGAGGGTAACAAAGGCAGTTTTAAGTAAAATCATAGGAATTGTACTACTGCTCATTGTATAATTTTACTTTTGACAAATACATTATGAGATTAAGGAAAAATAATTCGTTTAAGATTGTGTTATTATGAAATATGTTTTTAGCTGCTTTCATTAATTTCTACAATACGTATACTTGCCAAAGTAAAAATATTATTTATAAGAAATTACTGTACGATGTATCCAATACGTCTAGGTCCGTAAACTACAAGTACGTATGTACATATTATATAACGTGTTTTTATTGAATTCCGTTAACTTTAAGGGAAGGTGCTTTCGATCACATACAATTAATTTCTCTAAGAAACTAGTACCGCGTAGCTCTTACAACTCGTAAGTAAGTAAAATAAAAAAATTTACTGAGCACGTGTGTGACAACCTTTACCAATTCCTAATATTATTTGTTTTGACATGTGCCGTCAAACACTAACTTTTAAGTTATTACTAAGGTCCTCTCACACTTACCTATTTATTATGTATGAAAGTGAAAAAATTTTTTTTTTCGAATTTGAAGAAAGCGATATACCGGGGGTTCTTGTTAGTGAACCTGCATGTCGAATCTAACGGAAAACAAAAAAAACTCCGTGTATTTATACGTCGTTTTATATACGTTAATATACGCCGCAGAACACACATGAAAGCTTCAAAACAACGCTGGCGCTGGGGTGGCAACGCGCATGTGACACTGTTTGAGTTGCAGGCATCCATCCATAGGTTACGGTGACCGCTTTACATCAGGCGGACCGTATACTTGTTTGCCACCGACGTTGTATAAAAAAAAAAATAGTGTGTACTAAATAGGTATATTACTTATAGAACGCCATGGGCCATACGCGATTACGGTAGGTAATTCAGTCTATTATTGCCAGTCATTAATAGAAAATTACGGTTCTTACGAACCTTGCATGCATTCAAACTATAATAACAGAATATAGGTATACATATTGCACTTAGTAAAATTTGTGGGTGACTGTCCGTTACTTTGACTAATATGGCCATTAAAGCGTGACCCCTTGTTCGTGTGGTGAGGTCTTAACATAAATATGGCGGCATATGTGACAGTGGGTTTCGGTCCAATTAAAACTAATTAAAATCAACGATGTTACTGTCATAAAGAGGGTTCAAATTAAGTAACAAAGAAACTCTTTTTAACCATTTTGTCCGGTCATTGACGGTTTATTGTTACTTAAGTAAGTATACATATTATGAGGTAATTATGATGAACAACAGTGAGATAAATACATATTACAATTAGATGACATGTTTACATTTGCAAACGTTATCACAAATATATTAAACAAAAGCAATTGCTACAGTCAGCTATGACTATACACAGACCTATGATCAGATTTCTATGATAAACATATGATAGTGGACTATCGGCCTTACACAAGTTGACTAAGCTCCACGGTATGCTCAAGAAGGCTCATGTTGTGGGTACTCAGACATCGATACAATATAATAAATACTTGAGTAGGTACCTACATATAAAACATCACAGGAAAAAATATCTGTGCTCATCACACAAATAAATGTTAAGGCATTACCGGTACCAAATGCGAAGACCAAAGACAGGGTAATAATTCGGCCAGAGCGGCGGTCGTCAAATATACATAATATATAGTTATTTGTTATACAAGGGGGCAAAGTTGTATTTTAACGCCGAGTGTGGAATTGAAAAACGAGCAAGTGAAAGGATTCTATAGTTGAACCACGAGCGAAGCGAGTGGTTCGAGAATAGAATCCTGAACTTGCGAGTTTTTTAACACACGAGAAGTAAAATACATTTTCTCAAACATGCAATGAAATATTGTCTTTACGTTCCTTAAAATGGACTGGGAAGTATCGCTTTTTGGGCGCAACAACTCGAGAGGACTGTAAAGGGATTTCATATTATTTTTTAGGCCTAGGCCTGCAAAGTAACTTTTTTTTTATAAAATATTGTCCTTCAGAGCATTTTTTTTTATTTTATTGTATGTTTGAGAAAAGCACTATACATGCCTCGGCGTGAAAACGGATTCCCGGCCTCGTATCCCTATCCGGCCTCGCTCGCACGCTCGCTCGGCCGTATATACCCACTTGGCCGGAAATCCTCATTTTCCCGGCCTCTGATGTAATGTACTATTGCACCCGTTGTAACACAAAACTTTTCCCCTCACTATAGCGAGGAAACTACAATTCAAAAAACCGGCCAAGAGCGTGTCGGGCCACGCTCAGTGTAGGGTTCCGTAGTTTTCCGTATTTTTCTCAAAAACTACTGAACCTATAAAGTTCAAAACAATTTTCCTAGAAAGTCTTTATAAAGTTCTACTTTTGTGATTTTTTTCATATTTTTTAAACATATGGTTCAAAAGTTAGAGGGGGGGGGGACGCACTTTTTTTCCTTTAAGAGTGATTATTTCCGAAAATATTAATATTATCAAAAAACGATCTTAGTAAACCCTTATTCATTTTGAAATACCTATCCAACAATATATCACACGTTGGGGTTGGAATGAAAAAAAATATCAGCCCCCACTTTACATGTAGGGGGGGTACCCTAATAAAACATTTTTTTCCATTTTTTATTTTTGCACTTTGTTGGCGTGATTGATATACATATTGGTACCAAATTTCAGCTTTCTAGTGCTAACGGTTACTGAGATTATCCGCGGACGGACGGACGGACGGACGGACGGACGGACGGACGGACGGACGGACGGACGGACGGACAGACAGACAGACATGGCGAAACTATAAGGGTTCCTAGTTGACTACGGAACCCTAAAAATGCGTTTATCACTGCTTCCAGTAGTTTCACAGGTGGTAAATCATCTTTATTACTAGATTCACCTACTTTTATCAATTTTAAAGCAGTTAATTTGACTTTATTCAAGGTCAAGTACTTTACCCACTAGTGGATAAAATGCGTTTTTACCCGCTGATATTAAAGGACAAAACACGTGTTTCCGAGCTAGTGAGGGGAAAAATGTTTTATTTTTCTATTGTGATTTATTGCGATTATTTTTGCATGCAAATAAAGTTTAAGACGAAAGGATATAGTACATTACGATACAAGTGCAAAGAAAGGAAGTTCGAAACGACATATATTATCACGAGTTACAAATTTCCTTTTTGCACGTGTATCCTACGACGTGCTTCAGTACAGATGGCCTTCGAAGTTTCGACCTGACATATAATGAACCACTTCTCGCACTAGTGCGTAAAAAACCACCATCTGTGGGGCGATTTTTAATCTCACATACGGGATTTTGTCACTAAAATACCGGTTGAAAACGGTGACTTGCTTATTATTTTCAGTGACAATTTTCTGAATTCGAACGCGTGAGACTCAAAAATCGGCCCCCTGTACTGAAAACTATGTTTAATTTAAAAGCCTAAAAATTCTTAACAAAAAGTCACAAAAGTCCTAAAACGCTTAACTAAAGTCGCAACAGTGACAATAAGTTCGCAGTTAATTAAACTTCTGTCCGTGTCCATCGTTCAATAATCAGAGTGAGACAAAAAACCTTTGTGTAAATGATCAGGGAATGATCCTGTGTTCCCTTGACGTTTTGTTTAATTAAAAGGGAAAGTGAGTTCTGTGTTAATATTGTCTACTAACTGCCCTCTTAAGAGGATACGGTAGCGAAAATGCTAAAATGGAAAGTAGCCCCCCTTTCAACTTGGGAATTTTAGTTAAATATAAAAGTGTTATTAACTAGATTTATCGAAAAAAAATTCTCCATTAAGAACAACTCAGTCAAAAGATATTTCAAAAAGTCTTTAAAATCGAGGTTTCTGAAGCGCTTATGAATGACGCTATTATAGAGAACATTCATTACTCAGAAACAAATCATCATCCTCCTTGCGTTATCCCGGCATTTGACACGGCTCATGGGAGCCTGGGGTCCGCTTTGACAACTAATCCCAAGATTTGGCGTAGGCACAAATAGAAACAAATATCTGTGCTTAACACACAAATAAATGACCTTTTAGGGATACGAAAGGACCGTCGGTTTAGTAGGCATTCACTAAGCCAGACCGGTCGTCGATTATTATCCATACTAATATTATAAATGGGAAAGTGTGTTTGTCTATTTCTTTGTCCGTCTTTCACGGCAAAACGGAGCGATGAATTGACGTGATTTTTTAAGTAGAGATACCTGAACGGATGGAGAGTGACATAGGCTACTTTTTGTCTCTTTCTAACCCCCCACTTTCCTAAAATGGGGGTTGGAAGTTTGTATGAAGCATTCCGTAATTTTCGAATTTAAAGCGAGCGAGGCCGCGGGCAAAGGCTAGTAATAATATAAAATGATTTTTTTTTGTATTTATCGTAAGCAGTTGTCATGTCAGTTTAACAACCAATGCGAACAATGAAACTGAAGTGTTCACAGGCAGTGCGCAAACAAAACAGAAGAAAGATTAACGAATTGTATCCGTCTTTTGTTTTCAAATTTAATTTTGCTACCGGGATCGTGCCCGCCATTTCAATCCGGTCGTCCGCCAACGCCAACGTCACAAGCGTTTCGTAGCTAGCTCTCTCTGTCGCACTTCTGAAGAAGCGCGACAGAGCCAGACTGCGTTTCGATGGCCACGTAGCGTCAACTATTGTCTCTTTGGCTAGGCCGGCAGCAATTTCAGCCCGGGAAAGTTCTCAAAAGACAACGTCCACAAGTAGCTAGAGTCGTTTTAGACTGAGTTTTCCAAACATTGTCCCATTTTTATTTAAGTAAAGAGATTTTGGAAGGACAATTGGACGCTTGGTGACTTTTGTTTTAATGTTATTAAAGGATTTTCGTTGGTTTCGTCCGACGCATTATGTTTGATGCCACGTAATAAGAATGAATATAAAAGTGAAAGTTATTTTTGAAATTAATATATTTATTTGTTTATAGCAAAATTTAGAATGTTTCAATATTAAAAATGGTTGGTAAAAGGTTTCATATTATGTACCTACAGTATTTAATTTTACTATTGTAGCATAAAAAATGAAGATTCGTTTGCTAGACATTCAATAACCTTTCAATTTATCCGATCATGTTTATTTATTGTAGCCAAAATAATATGCTATGCATATTATATTCATAAACATATCTTTGCAGTTCAGTTCATAAATAAATACATACTTAAAATAACACTTTACAGGTGTGTCAAAATGTTACGAGTAGGTAGTAGTATTTCAGAATTATGCATTTTTTTTATACCACGTCGGTGGCAAACAGGTATACGGCCCGCCTGATGGAAAGCGGTCACCGTAACCTATGGACGCCTGCAACCCAAGGGGTGTCACATGCGCGTTGCCGACCCATTAGAAACTTGTACACTCCTTTTTTGAAGAACCGCATACTGTAGTTCATCGGGAATACTTCGACAGGGAGCTCATTCCACAGCCGGAGCGATCGTGGGAGGAAATTCCTCTGAAATCGCACGGTGCGCGACTATTTAGGTTGCAAGGTGTGTGGATGAGCGCCCTGTTGATGGCGAGCGGTGTGATGATGACAAGTAGCCGTTGGCATGAATGAATACGTATAAAATTACAAAATTAAATGCCATCATCCTCCTTGCCTTACGTCGGCATTTGCCACGCCTCGTAGTAGCCTAGGGTCCGCTTTGACAATTTATCTCAAGATTTAGCGTAGGTACTAGTTTCACGATAAAGCGACTGCCATCTGGCCTTCCAACTCGAAGGGTAACTATAAGCCTTATTGGGATTAGTCCGGTTTTCTCACGATGTTTTGTTTCACTGAAAAGAGAGGCAAATATCAAATTATATTCCATACAAGTTCTGAAAAACTTTTTCTACCAGCCGGAGTTCGAACCCGCGACCTCCGGTCTGAAGTCGCACGCTCTTACCGCTAGGTCACCAGCGTTTATAACAAAAGAAAAGGTAATTCAAGTAAATATTGATTTACGGATATTTTCTGAAATCCCAAATTTAAACGATAACAAGAACGCCAATTAGGAGGTGTTAGCGAAAATGTTCGAATACAGCTTAAGAGTCCTTAGCCAACGTCACGATCGCATACGTTTCGTGGGCGTATTGTAGCTCCCTGTCGCTCTCCTGTAGGCTGTAGGGCGTGACAGATTGCGTTTAGACCGCCACGTGGCGTCAACGATTGTCACTCTGCGGGCGGCCGTTCTCGTAACTCGCCTGAATTCCGGTCATTATATGAACAGACTTCTTTTCAAAGACAAGGTAAAGAAATGATGAAAGGATAAACGTTAAATTATTGTAGGTAAATTTGGATTCATTCAAAAATACCAGGCCCCGTAGCCGAATGGCATTTCTGCGATGCGAAACGCCGCAGAAATTCAGTCTGGCTCTGTCGCGCCAATACGCAAGAACGATAGAGATAGATTGCATTTCTACGGCGTTAGAAATGCCATTCGGCTACGGGCCTGGGTACGTAGCCGAATGGTGCAAACGCTCACAAAACGAAACGCTTGTAGATATCTATCTCTATCGCTCTTGCGTATTGGCGCGACAGAGCCTTTTTTTTTTGACGGAGTGGGAATGCTGTTACGCACGATGTGTGGGACTCGCCGTTTCTTTCCCCTCCCCTAGCGAGAGGGGGGAAACTTGGCCCTACCCACTAAACCCACTCCGGCGTTTCATCCTCTCTGCCGTTCGTGAGAGCGCGCTGGGATCGATGCATGTTCATCATTCACCACGGCGCCCTCCGGCATTGCCCGGGCTTGCGACCAAGGCACCCGCATGAGGAGGGGGATCAGAAACGCTTGATCCCCCTCTCTGCCATCAATCAGGGGGGGTAATATCCCTTAGGGCTAGAGGCGAGCGTACGCTCTTCGCCTTCGACCCTGCCGCCTGCGTCGTAGCGGAAGAGCGTCTGCGGCTGCTTCTCGCTCCCTCTCTGCTTGTTCCTTCTGCGATATGATCTCTTCGCAGAAGGAAGGGCGCGACAGAGCCTACCTTTCGGGGCGTTTCGTTTTCGTTTCGCGTCGCAGAAATGCCATTTGGCTACGGCTATGGTCTACATGAGGGAACCGAATAATTTTAACAGCGCATTCTTGTTCACATTTCAAGAATAAAATGTCATATAAACTTTTCTGGATTTCGCCTAGTTTGAAAGTTTATTAGCATTTACACAATAAAAAACAATTCACTATTTTGTACAGGCATTAAATTTCTGTCATCGTCATCCTCCTCGCGTTATCCCGGCATTTGCCACGGCTCATGGGAGCCTGGGGTCCGCCTTGACAACTAATCCCAAGATTTGGCGTAGGCACTAGTTTTACGAAAGCGACTGCCATCTGACCTTCCAACCCGGAGGGTAACTAGGCTTTATTGGGATTAGTCCGGTTTCCTCACGATGTTTTCCTTCACCGAAAAGCGACTGGCAAATATCATATGACATTTCGCACATATGTTCCGAAAAACTCATTGGTACGAGCCGGGGTTTGAACCCGCGACCTCCGGATCGAAAGTCGCACGCTCTTACCGCTAGGCCACCAGCGCTTATTAGCATTAGCTTAGGCAATAAATTTCTGTATACATATTTTTGGCACTTAGTCTATATTCACAGCTGTGTTGTTGACTGTACATATTCATATTATGTTGCCAAATAACGACAACTGCCGTAACATACCAATAGCTTTAATTTCATCTCGGAACAAATATACCAATGTACTGTTACAATCCAAAACGATTGCTTTTTTTACCTGCGCGCAGCCGCAATCTACCTGGCCCTTTGTGGGCTTTGCTGGGCTTTTCCTCTCCATTGCGACAGAACAAGAGATTAAATTTACTGGTTTTTTTTCTATCGAACCTTTATTATTAACTTCGTTTTGTGTGCGATTTACCTCAGGTAAAAGTACCAGTGTGGACTCGACAGGTACTATGCTGCTTTCAATCTTAAGTCATTGTCAATAAATGTGACGGTGTCGGCCCATCGGGTGGAATGACATTTCTGCGGCGCGAAACGCTCTGTCGCGCCAATATGCAAGAGCAATAGAAGATATCTATGAGCGTTTCGTTTCGTGAGCGTTTGTGCCATTCGGCAATGGGGCCTGTTCTTTTATCTTGTTAACAAGAATTTAGCGCTTGTTATGACGGTTCTGCGTTCCACGAAATGTTTTGTGCTTCTGGGTGCCGGTGCACGTATCCGAATAGGTGCCTAAAGAAAGTTATCGAGGCCGGTGCATAAGTGCGTTTTCACATTATCCGATCCGATATTGGATGTAGGAAGGATTTCAAAGGCAAAAATCAGAGATGGAGACTTAAATGTATCGGATATCGGTTCGGATGATGTGAAAACGCACTAAGGCTCAAGGGTTCATTTTGTAACAGCATTCTGTAGTCAAGTGAAAGCGTTAATTTGTAAAAAAACCGGCCAAGTGCGAGTCGGACTCGCGCACCGAGGGTTCCGTACAAACCTGCATTTGATATGAATTTCAACTTGATAGCTCTACGCGTTCATGAGGAAAAAAGTAATAAGTTTATATTTATTAAAAAATATATATTTTGTAATGTAACTAAAAATTTAAGGTTTTCGGAATTTTTCCTTTATGTGTGCTATAAAACGTTGCTTCATGCCAAATTTCAAGATTCTAGGTCGACTGGAAGTACCCTTTAGGTTTTGATTCCCTTGCGAGTACTTGCGAGTTTCAAAATATGCAGCTTAAATTGCTGTTTCTTTTGATTGCGTTGACATAGAAGTTTGATTTTGTTACAGCTTAAAGGTATTATAGACCTAAGTATTTGGTATGAATTTCAATTTAATACCTCTACGCGTTTATGAGGAAATGGGTAGTAAGGTTAAAATTATTAAAAAAAATATAATTATTATGTAATGTAACTAAAAATTTATGGTTTTCGTAATTTTTCCTTTATCTATGCTATAAGACGTTGCTTCGTACCAAATTTCAAGATTCTGAGTTCACGGGAAGCACCCTGTAGGTTTTGATTCCCTTGCAAGTGTCGAAAATTTGCGGCATAAACGGCTGTATCTTTTGATTGCGTTGGCTTAGAAGTTTGATTTTTTCACAGCTTCAAGGGACAGTAGACCTGAGTAATTGATATAAATTTCAGCTTCATACCTCCACGCGTTCCTGAGAAAAAGGGTCTTGACAGACGGACGGACGGACGGACAGACGGACAACAAAGTGATCCTATAAGGGTTCCGTTTTTTCCTTTTGAGGTACGGAACCCTAAAAAGTGCACGTGACTTTGCAATAATTATTTGGTCAAGTATTTATGAAAAAGTAAGTAGGTACCTAACTTTTGCACAGTTTTGTTTAAACAATAAGTACAAATGTTGGAATGTTAATTAGCAATTAGCAAAAGTTGTTAACAAAAATTAACTCACTGTCAGTTTTGTGACGATAATTAAGCATGAAATTTCAATAAAAATATTATATTTGTGTTAATTACATAAACTGCGATAATCTACATTCAGAATGTGAAAAGTGTAAATTTTTAGACATATCTTTCGCTAATCGGGTGGGTCCCAAATTCAGAAAATGCCCTTGAAGTAGATTGTGGAATATGGATTCCAGTGTGGTGTGGGGCCCGATGGGCTGTCATCTAAATATCACAATTTCGTTTTCATTCAACCCCTTAAATAGTTGCCATGAGCGACACCGAACGAGTGTTTTATGTGCTTCTGCTTTGTCTACCCCGTTTGGGAATACACGAGATTGTCAAAACGAGCAATTTCATACTATGAACCGTTTAAAACCATACCAAAGCTAATTTTTCGTAATTTCAACTCACCACCAGTTGCTTGGCCGTAACTGCCTAGAATAAATTTAAAAGTGGAAAATGTCCGCCCTGGGTAGAGCGCTGGAGTATCGATCCAGAGGCCGTGAGTTCAAGTCTCACCCAGGGCAGACATTTTCCACTTTTAAATTTATTCTAAGCCTAAGGGCATCGATTGCAGACGTTTCTGCTAATCAGAAGTTAAAACGTAACTGCCTACTTTAAGTAAACTCTTCGTCATTTCTCCGGCCATTTATCTTACTTAAGATAACTTAATGAGTAGGAAGGCTTAATTAGTTTTCTATTCTAATGGATCCAGTTAATTTTCTCTCCTCTATGAATTGCGACTTTTGTGTACATTCTTCAGCTTCTTGGCTTGTTTTTTACTTGAAACTTGTAATGGGGCACGCGGAATTTGTTATTTAAAATATAAAATAATTAAATAAATACTGTTTTATATTGGGTTGGTAAGAAAGTAATGAGCGAATCATAACCAATATTGTAATTTTAATTTAATTTATTATTTTAATCATTTATCAAAAATATAACGGCCTTCGTTATCTACTACTTGTCTCCATCGTTCTGGTAAAGAATGAATAGCATCGGCGAAGAAGTTCTTAGGTTTAGATTCAAAAAACTCAGCTATGTACTGTCGTAGATGGGCTTGATCATCGAACTTTTTTTCATTCAAGGCATTGCTTAGCGATCTGAACAATGCGTAATCCGTAGGTGCCAAGTCTGGAGAGTACGGTGGATGAGGTATCACTTTCCAACCTAGCTCCAATAGCTTTAGCCGAGTCACTTTTGCAATGTGTGGGCGAGCATTGTCGTGTAAGAAAAAAACTTTAGCATGCTGTGGACGATTCTGACAGATTTTTTGGTTTAAATTTTCAAGCTGATTACAGTATACTGATGCGGTAACAGTCATTCCACTTGGTAGGAGTTCCCAGTGAATAATACCATGAATATCCCACCAAACGGACAGCATAACTTTTTTCGGGTGAGGCTCTGTTTTTGGTGCCTCTATTCCTTTTTCGTTTGGAGCTAGCCACTGACGTTTGCGTGTGTGATTTATATATAAGACCCATTTTTCATTTCCAGTGATAAGATGGTCCAACCAGTTGAATTGTGCGGCGAAAAGACAGAAGTTGTATGCAGATATCGGCACAGCGGTTTAGTTGATGTCTATCAAGTTCGTGCGGTATCCAAACACTGTATTTGTAGTTTTTTCCCAAATCGTGTAAATGTGTTTCTATGGTGACATGAGAGCAGCCTAACTCGGTAGCAAGAGTACGACTCGTTAGCCTCGGATCTCCTTCAATTAAGGTTTTTAATTTAGCTACATCAATCTTCACCGGTCGACCAGACTTAGGTTGATCTGATAATGAAAAGTCGCCACTAGTTATGAAACCGCTGGAACCATCGTTTCGCCGTGGCCTCAGACACAACTTCAGGAGCAACACGCTGAGATATATTACGCACTGCTTCGGCGGCTGAATGGCCAGACTGAAATTCATATAGTAAGCAATGCCTTACATGCACTTTTAATTCGTCCATTTTCTTCCTTATATTAGCTCGGCGACAGCTAGTGAATGACTGACGAGAAACTGTGCGACTCGCCCTTTATATACTTTCGACCATAGAAGATTCTAGAACTCTCTCAAAAATTTTATGTGGAATTCAATCGATCGCTCATTACTTTCTTACCAACCCAATAATAATTATAACTGCAAATAATTTATGATTCGAATAAACAATAATATCCATTATGTCGTCTGAATAAGCTAATTATTCCATCAAAAGTAGGTATGTGACAATCTAAAAACGCGGAGTACAACTGTGAAAACACAAAATAGTTATTTATGTGACTATAAATAATTATTTTTCACCACACCAACTGATAAAGGGTTACTTTGCTATTCGAAAACAGATAGCAAAATTGCATTTTATCCACAAGAGTGCAAAGTAATTTCATACAAATTTTAACTTGATATCTTGAGCTGGCTGGTAGAAATTACCTATAAATGATGATTTTGAATTATAAATATTGAACAAATTGATAGATTTGATTTAAGTAGTTTGATGTTTTATAGTCAGTATTTTGTTCGTGTGGTGTGGTGAAAAATGTTGTATTTCACTCGGCGGCAAAGTTTAACCTCCGTGCCTTAAAATCCTCGCAACGCTCAAGATTCCACTTTTTGAACCACTCGCTACGCTCGCGGTTCAATATTGGAATTTTTCGCTTGCTCGGGCTTCAATACCTATTGGCACGTGCGGTTAAACAACAACTTTTCCCCCTTGTAAAACAAATAACTATTGTATTTAAGTAAGTAGCATAGAGTAATAATAAGGGAAGAGTTGTAACTCCATACATCAGTAAATGCGAGTTATTTGTACATACAATCACGCCTATTTTCCAGAAGGGTAGGCTTCTTTACATACATACACACATACAAACAATCACGCCTATTTTCCAGAAGGGTAGGCTTCTTTACATACATACATACATACAATCACGCCTATTTTCCAGAAGGGTAGGCTTCTTTACATACATACACACATACAAACAATCACGCCTATTTTCCAGAAGGGTAGGCTTCTTTACATACATACATACATACATACAAACAATCACGCCTATTTTACAGAAGGGTAGGCTTCTTTACATACATACATACAAACAATCACGCCTATTTTACAGAAGGGTAGGCTTCTTTACATACATACATACATACATACAAACAATCACGCCTATTTTACAGAAGGGTAGGCTTCTTTACATACATACATACAAACAATCACGCCTATTTTACAGAAGGGTAGGCTTCTTTACATACATACATACATACATACAAACAATCACGCCTATTTTACAGAAGGGTAGGCTTCTTTACATACATACATACAAACAATCACGCCTATTTTACAGAAGGGTAGGCTTCTTTACATACATACATACAAACAATCACGCCTATTTTACAGAAGGGTAGGCTTCTTTACATACATACATACAAACAATCACGCCTATTTTACAGAAGGGTAGGCTTCTTTACATACACACATACATACAATCACGCTTATTTTCCAGAAGGGTAGGCTTCTTTACATACATACATACAAACAATCACGCCTATTTTACAGAAGGGTAGGCTTCTTTACATACATACAACTACGCCTGTTTTTCAGAGGAGTAGGCTTCTTTACATACATACATACAATTACATACAACTACGCCTGTTTTTCAGAGGAGTAGGCTTCTTTACATACATACATATTATATACATACAATCACGTCTATTGTCCAGAGGGGTAGGCTTCTTTACATACATACATACATACATACATACATACAATCACGCCGGTTTTTCATAAGGATAGGCTTCTTTAAACTGATGACCTTATGCCCTCTCAAGACACAAAATTGATTTCAAAGCCGAATAAGTTATGCCGTTTGAGATAGTTACAACATGCCCCCAAGGTTCAAACATCACGAAGTTAAACGTTAATTAAATCTCACTTACCTACCACCCTTAACCCTTGCTCGGTTGATTTTCACTACTAGGTAATAACCTACTTGCAAACATTAAGTTGGTTCGCAGTTACATACAAAAATATTACGTTTCATTGTACACTTTTGTCTATAATTTTTTAATCTATTTATTGTAAGTGAATTAATAGAAAATATTTGTTCAATATAGAAAGCATGTTAAAAACATAATATTGAAATGTATTACGCGAAACAG
Source organism: Leguminivora glycinivorella (assembly GCF_023078275.1). Lineage (NCBI taxonomy): Eukaryota > Metazoa > Arthropoda > Insecta > Lepidoptera > Tortricidae > Leguminivora > Leguminivora glycinivorella. Next base: position 1,076,780 of record NC_062987.1, on the reverse strand, counting down.
GAATTACTTTAAAAAAATAATAAATAAAAAACATTTTCAGTGTACATCAAAACTATGTTTTGAACGCAATTGTTTTTTCTGCGAAAAGCCTACGATTGAACAAGTACAACGAACACACGACATTACAAAAAACGTAATTTTGAAACATGAAGAAACACACCTGCCTACTGCTATTAGATCTCGTCAAACGCGTAGGTACAAAATAACATCCGCAACAAACTACATCAGCCATAATCGCCACTTCGGCTGCGTCAAAAGTATATGTAAGTACGTGATAAAATCCGCAACAAGTTTTGTGCAAAACCCTAGCAATACCTACACGGTATAAATCACGCTGCTATTATTAGCGTTATTATATCGCGATTCTTGCTTCACGTTTTGGATCATTTAGGAGACTCGTCTTCAGACATAGAAGTGCTCGCGGTGGCTACACCCCGTGCACTGAACACCTACCTACCGCGCTTGTAACTAAGCACACCTCGTCAAAAAACTTAATTTCTCATTACTCAAGTCCCGGGCGTCCATAATTCAAAACTTATTGCTTTAAGTGAAAACTTGGTTCGAGAGCCACTCGTCAAATTTAACTCAAAGTTCCGAGTTTCCACCCGTAGCTACTGATAAAGTCAGTTTACATTAATTTTGTAAATGATAAATTTCTTTAGGGTGTTTGTGATTTTGTGCATAAATATTTACTGAAGAGGAAGTGAGAGGGTTGGGAAAGCTTAAGAAGTTGATGCGTTGCCTTTAAAGTTGTACCGGGTGTCTAGAATTTCATTTTGTTGTTGAGAGCGTTTTTAAAGCTTTACATATTAAAGTCATATCTTCTCAATATTGACTTTCTGAGCTCGTTTTACATAAACGCCTTTGTACTTTTTATACAACAATGTCTCATACATTAAACAATGTGTCTTAAAATTTTACTTTTATGTGAAAATGGACCGTAGGCCTGGCAATGAAATTACAGGCTGGGGCCTTTAACAAAAGCAAAAAAATTAACTGTAGGCTATACTCCTTAAACTGGCCAACATTTTTTCAGCGACTTTTAAAAATTATGAAGCCCTTAATTTTTAAATTTTTATTATAATAACTTTAGACATAATATTACCTTTACTTTCAAGGGTGATAAAAATCAAAAAGTTAAAAATTAAAAGTTTTTTTTTGCTTTTGTTATAGGGCTGGCTCTCCCGGTATATGCCCAATGCTCTTCTCAAATATTATCTTGAGATAGATTAAGAAAGAAAAGTCTAAGTTAAATTGAACGAAAAAAAATTTTTTAGACAGCTAGAAAATATTGACGGTCCTAAAATAAAATGCTGTATAGTTTCCTGTACAGGGCGTATTAAAAGTTGCAATCTTGACTGTGTAATTGCTAGAAACCGAGCATGTATTGTACATTTGTGACGTAACGCACAAGTGCACGTATACAAAACTTTTGAGCAGGTTTCCTCAAATACTTGAACGAAGTTTTAACGAGACTATTAGTTTGCGGAACCGAGCCATGGCAAACAACAATAGCTGCCTTTCGTGTATTATCAATATCATTATTTATGTTATTTAAACGTTTAACTTTCGTGAGACATATTCAAATATTTCATCAATATACTACATATATACACGGAGTAACATGAGGAAACCGAATGATTTTAACTACGAATTTCTGAGGGCATAATAAAAATGTCATATGCTGTCAAGCAAATTTCGCAAAAAAAAAATTTTTTTTGTGTGTATTTTTTTTTGATGTATTTTTACATAAAAAGTTAATTTTATTCGTAAAACTGTCACTTAAAATGATTTTTTTTTAAATATTTTTTTTGCATCGAGTCTCTAGTTTACCTTTTGATATGTATCAACGAGGATAGGTAGGAAGTTTTCCACCGGCATGGCGTGAATGGGCAGAGCGGAGAGGGAAATGAAATCATCGCATCTTCGGTGGAAATAGTAAAGATTGACGAGGATGTGCGAGACGTGATTGACGTGAATCGAGATATTTGTTAGTGTAAATATAAAATGTATTGATTCCGATTTAAAGTATAAATTTACTCTGATGGTAGTTTTCCACCGGCAGGGCGAGGCGAGAAGTGGCTTAGCGTGGCGAGGAGTAGATTGACGTGACTCAGGAGAAAATATCTGTGCTCATCACATAAATAAATGCCCTTACCGGAATTCGAACCCGGGACCGCGGCTTAGCAAGCAGGGCCACTACACGCCAGGCCAGACCGGTCGTCAAAGTAAAGATTACAGTGCACCAGCAGACGCGGATTTCATAACATATATACAATAGAGAAGTTATATAGATGTAGATACGAGTAAATACCTAATAATTAATAATGAATGTTTAAGGTGAAAGGCTACCTACATAATTATTGACGGCACGGCAACGGCAGGCGTGTATTTCCGTTAAAGTCAATAATCTACACTAATTACGGCATCAGAAAGCCATAGATAATTATTAAATAAGTATGCCTAATTGGAGGGAAGACAGAAACGGAACATTAATAGACAAACTCACGCCTGTATTTCCAAAAGGTATAGACAGAGCACTTTTTTGTATTTTTTTTTAGTTTGCAGTGATTTAGTATTCAATGCTGTTATGCTGTATAATTACTTATTTAAAAATGAAACTTATATTTTATCATTCAGAAACGTCTGTGAGCGATAGAACATATTTTTTATATAGGATGATACCAAATTAGTCTCGGATAATTTAAGGGACGTTAATTAACATCAAAACAATTAACTTTCACTAGAAAAAAAAAACATTTTTTTTTCATTTCCTTAACAAAAAATATTTAAATTTTTTTTTCTACTCCCAAATTCATCATTTACAGGGTCGTGCATAGATCTTTAAAGCCCTACATAAAAGTCTATTCCTCAAAGCCAGCGTCCACGGGCTTACTCGCGTACCGAAAAAATTGAAAACGCATTGTTTGGCTCCAAAATATATGGTTTATGGCCATGGTTCGTTAACATTTCTTGTATGTGGGTAGCTTTTGGACATTGTAATTTTTCCTCAGTCACCCGTTGACCACGAACGCTGTAAAGTGTTCGAAACGTCGGGATAAATTGTATTTCATTATACGCGATTCAATCCGTTTCCATAGTTTTATTTCATTTCGTGAGACATATTCTAATATTTAATGAATCTACGGTTGTACTAGTTCACGTTATTACATCGCTACCGCTGCGACATGTTGTGATTGTCATGTCGGCTAGGCGGGCATGGCAGGTCCCTATGTCAGCGACTGCTCACGTAACTGGATCAAATCACAAGAAACGTCCCGCAATAAAGCTAATTGTCAATGAGCCCGGTTAGTCACCCTGATGTCAAAGAAATGGCATTCTCTCCGGATCATTGGTCGAGCTGATGACAAATGGGCCCGTAATGGCCAAAGCGGGCGGCAAAGTGCAGAATTAGAGCAATTCCAGTGCCCAGCGGAAGATGGATTACAGTTAGGGATGTACCGACTAGTCGGAAAAGCCGACTATCCGGCCACTTTTGTAGTCGGCGATTAGTCGGCAAAAAAGGCCGATTAGTCGGCACTTTATAAGTGATAGAAAAACAGAACAAAAATAAATTAACAGCTGACATAGTTGTATTATGTTATGTCCCTATGGTTGGTTGGTTGTCCCTGGTTGTGCCTTTGTTAGTCAAAAAGCGCGATCAAAACCAACATTTCTGGTGATCTTAGTCGAAAATTATGTTCTGGCCAACTAGCCGACTAGTCGGCCGACTAATCGGCCACCCATGCACCCAAGCGCCGACTAGTCGGTAGTCGGCCTAGTCGACCAAATCAAAAGTCGGTACATCCCTAATTACAGGTTAACGTATTTGCTGACCGGCAGGAACCAATTGTACGCCGTTATACTGTCATCATTTTTAACCGACTTCAAAAAAGGAGGAGGTTCTCAATTCGACTGAATGTTTTTTTTTTTTTTTTTTTTTTTTTTTTTTTTTTGTATGTTACTCGATATCTCCGAGAATCGTGGACCGATTTTCAAAATTTTTTTTTTGATCGAACCGGTATAACCCCGAGATGGTCCCATTGGCACCAAGTCAGGGTCTGATGATGGGATCCTGGAGAAATCGAGGGAACTCTTCAAATGTTATAGGCACATGTAATGTTTTTAGTCTATTTTTCAAAGGTACACCAGTATTTACGTCTGATGGTAATAATTTTATGTGGCTGAGCTGATGATGGAAGGTCAACTCCTCAATGGTTAGGAGTTAAAGGATAATTCTTTCACTACTGTACATGTATTCGGACTGATACATATAATATCACTAGGAACCACTAAAAATCAACTGAGCTGATGATGGAAGGTCAACTCCTCAATGGTTAGGAGTTAAAGGATAATTCTTTCACTACTGTACATGTATTCGGACTGATACATATAATATCACTAGGAACCACTAAAAATCAACAAATAAATAAACTTTTTAACAAAAAATAAAACCGCCTTCAAAAATAAGCGCGTTACAAAACACGGGGAAACTAAAAAGCCAAAAATAATAAACCTTTCAATTCAGATTTCTTAATGTATTGCAATAAGCTAAACATCCAAATTATAAACAAATCAATTATTTTTGGAGTCGGTACCAGCCTGTGTATGGTTGGGTGGGGCAAACAGGCAATAGCAAGGCGACGAACAGGTCTGGTACCGACTACAAAAATAATTGATTTGTTTATAATTTGGATGTTTAGCTTATTGCAATACATTAAGAAATCTGAATTGAAAGGTTTATTATTTTTGGCTTTTTAGTTTCCCCGTGTTTTGTAACGCGCTTATTTTTGAAGGCGGTTTTTAACCGCCGCCTCAAATCTCTCAAAGGAAGGTGGTTCTCAATTCGTCTGTATTTTTTTAAATGTTTGTTCCTCGATATCTCCGTCGTTAATGGACCGATTTTGAAAATTTTTTTTTGATTGAATGTATATGCATACAGATGGGTCCCGTTTTTCTCAGAACCCAGTTCTGATGATGGGATCCTGGAGAAATCGAAGGAACTCCTCAAATCTGAAAGGCATACACATGGTGATTTTTGTGTTTTTAAAGGAACAGCATGCATTTACGTACGGAACAGTGACATTTGGTGCAGTGGAACAGCTGATGATGGTCAGAACGGAACTCCTCAAATCTGAACGGCACGATTATAGTGACTTTGGTATTTTTATAAGAACAGTATGCCCTTACGTCCAGAACAGTGACATTTGGTGCAGTGGAACTCCTGATGATGGTCAGAATTTTAAAATTTTTCGCCAAAAAAAAAATGTTTTTTTTTTTACTTTTTTGGACGTATTTTCACATAAAAAATTTTTTATCCATAAAATTGGCAATTAAAATGAGTTCCTTCATTTATTTTTCTAATAACCAAATTATTTGGAAGTTTTTCTTGTCACATTTTGACATCTATCAATGACTACTGTGAGACTATGCTCCACAATTGCGCATCAGCGCCGTTAAGAAACCTTTTCTACTGAGTAACAATACGGAAACGTTTTTTTTTAAATTGGCAATAACTCTGAAACTAGACGAAATCTAGAAAAGTTTATATGACATTTTAGTCTTAAAATGTGACCAAGAATATGCCGTTAAAGTTATATGGGTACCTCGCGAGCACCTTGTATATATATATACCGTTGTCTGAGTACCAACAACACAAGACTTATTAAGCTTTTGTCTATGGAGCGAAAGTAAAAAAGACGGATTCGAATATATTAGTTCCAATTACTGTTAACAATTGAACTCGTTACAGTTTAGAGAAAATATACATTTTATTTGTAAGCACATAAAATATAAGTACTTACTAATACCTTTTGTGTAAAAAATCCTTATAGGTACCTACTGTAATTACAGTAATTAAATTTATATCAGTCGCGTTGATATCATAACAAAGAAACATTTTAGGTGAATTACCTACAATTTATTTCTCTAAGAAACTAGTGTACTTTTACTGTTATCGAGTTATTAAAAAAAAATTCAAAATGTGTATAATGATATAAAAATAAAGAAGCATATCATTTGTTCTTATAAAAAATAAAAACACGCAAAAATATTTGGAGAAAATATGATTTTGGCCGCTTCCAGGCAGCGAAACAGCGCGGTCTAGTTTTAAGCCTAAAATGTCCATAAATTTCAAGGGTACGTTTTTCTGCATGGGATTTATCTGTCCCGATATCATATCCTTGATATTACATATTTATTGTGACATGTCACGTCAATTACTTGACACTAATTCGAATGTTATTCTTAAGGGTCTCGAGCTCTACGATTAATTAATTTAGTATATTTTTTTTTTCAAATTAAACAAATAGACACGTGTCGAATTTAACGAACAACAAAAAAAATAAGGTGTATAAATAGTAAAACTTTCACAGGGCAAAGAAAACTTAAACTAAAATGTTGTCATGCAAAATTTATATCGAATTAAAAATTATATCACATTAAAAGTTAACTGAAGTTAAGTGAATATTGAAAATAATACACGAAATGTAAATAAATAATAAAACCACTTCAAAATATAAATTCAACCTCTATCACTAACAGGTAAATTGTTTAAAAAAATTGGCGTTTTTTAAGGCCTGTAAAATAAAGCACAGTACCTAAACGGAATACAAACATCCAAAAGATTCCGAACAAATGTACGTCAAATTGGCGTCGGACTTACTCAAGCGAAAGAAAATCAACAAGGAAACAAAATAAAACTTACGCCAATTACTGAGTCCCTAATTATCTAACACACGATAAAGGAAAACTAATAGAAGATAACTCACCCAACGCCGGAATCACGTATCACCCTCAATGTTGGCACGTGTAATAATCACTGAATTACAAGAGAACAAGTTTCGGAAACTTTCGAAGCTAGTACGCTAAACTTCGGAATGGAGGACGCTGAATTCTGAGTGCGTGCGACTCCGAGAAAACCCGAATTACACTGAGCTACGCTCCGTGGGGCGGGGAACACCGAAGCGGGAGGGGAGTGAATGCAATAGAACTTAGCTTCTTTTTTAGCCGAAATTTTTATTTTGCGGCTCTTATAGTAAAAGACCTGTTAGTCGTTTGAACGTTTTGTAAAGGGGTATACCCAGGTAAAGTAGAATCTTGGGAAATTTCAAACAACTATACATTATATTCTCTCCAAACTCCCACGTTTCATGACGAGATGCGCTCTGTTTTATACATATCCAAATAATAATAAAAAAATGTTTATTTTGTGCCGTCAGACACCTGACACACTTATTTATTTATGAGATAACTAATACAAACGAGCAGACACCCATATCATGTACATGAAAAAAAATCTTTATCTAAAATATTTTTTGGACCTATGAGTACCTACATACTTAATTATATAGATATCGAAAAATGAAACAGTCCTGTCAATAGATGAATACCACTGGTTCAGGCAAACAAAATAGTACATTACGATACAAGTGCGTAAAAAAGGAAGTTAAATAAATGGCGATAAATTAAAACATGACCGAAGGGTGTTTTAAATCGACGCGAGTTACGAATTTCCTTTTCGCACGTTTTTTTGGTAGGAAGTAGGGCATAGCGAATGATATTCCGCTTTGTGCGGTAGGGCACAGCACAGCGGATATCGTCTCGCTCGAATCTAGAGCAGAGCCCAACTGGGGAAGTACCTCCGCCTTACAGAAGACCGCAGCCAAATAGCACTAGACCCTACTCATAGTGTTGTGTTCCTGCCGGTGAGTAAGGCTGCCAGAGCTCAACGAGGGTGCGGTGTGCTGATGACGGGAGGACTTACGGAACTAACTTGTTCCGTCTATTGTCCTTTGAGTCGTCGGCAACCCGAACCCTCCTTGGAACTTGTACACTCCTTTTTGCTGTGTACTTAACACAACACACATTGTACTTAACACAGCAAGAGGGAGTGTACAAGTTTCTAATGGGGTGGCAACGCGCATGTGACACTGTTTGAGTTGCAGGCGTCCATAGGTTACGGTGACCGCTTTACATCAGGCGGACCGTATACTTGTTTGCCACCGACGTTGTATAAAAAAAAAAACGTGTATCGTACGACGTTTTTCAGTACAGATGGCCCTCCGAAGTTTCAACCTGACATATAATGAACCACTTCTCGCACTATTGCGTAAAAAAAGCACCATCTGTACTGAAAATGTCTCTAAGCTGCTATTTGTTTACTAAATTCGGCAATAACCCTAACAAAATTCCCTAAATCGAATGAATGTGTGATAAGGCACATTACGCCTTATCTCTTGTCCCCTACGCTATAAAACCATGACTCATAAATGTGCACCTGCCTTAACATTTGAAACAAAAAACATCGTATGTTCGCGCCTTAATGATGTCCTTTACGATCTTTTGAAGGCTGAACTAAATTGATTTACATTTGATTAAATAAGTGCGATGTATCGTACCACAGACACGAGTTAATTAAATATTAATATAATTTTAATGTTACTTCGACTTACGCCGCGTCTTGCGTGGGCGACGCCACGCCACGCAAGCCATGGCGTTAATGATAATAGAATTGGGCTAATATGAGTTAATATTATGATTTAACACTAGAACAGACGCTTATGGGTCTATTGGACCCAGGACCTTCATCCTTCATTATCAACGCTAACTTACTCATCAGCCGGACTAGCCGAAATGACAATCATTGACGCTAGACGCCGATCGAAACGCAGTCTGTCTCTGTCGCGCCAATACGATATTTACGAGAGCGATTAGAGATAGCTACGAAATAGTTATTTGTTATACAAGGGGGCAAAGTTGTATTTTAACGCCGAGTGTGGAATTGAAAAACGAGCAAGTGAAAGGATTCTATAGTTGAACCACGAGCGAAGCGAGTGGTTCGAGAATAGAATCCTGAACTTGCGAGTTTTTTAACACACGAGAAGTATAAATAAACTTTTTTAACAAAAAATAAAACCGCCTTCAAAAATAAGCGCGTTACAAAACACGGAGAAACTAAAAAGCAAAAAATAATAAACCTTTGAATTCAGATTTCTTATCGTATTGCAATAATCTAAACATCCAAATTATAAACAAATCAATTATTTTTGCAGTCGGTACCAGACCTGTTCGTCGCCTTGCTATTGCCTGTTTGCCCCACCCAACCATACGCAGGCTGGCACCGACTCCAAAAATAATTGATTTGTTTATAATTTGGATGTTTAGATTATTGCAATACGATAAGAAATCTGAATTCAAAGGTTTATTATTTTTTGCTTTTTAGTTTCTCCGTGTTTTGTAACGCGCTTATTTTTGAAGGCGGTTTTATTTTTTGTTAAAAAAGTTTATTTATTTGTTGATTTTTAGTGGTTCCTATTGATATTATATGTATCAGTCCGAATACATGTACACTAGTGAAAGAATTATCCTTTAACTCCTAACCATTGAGGAGTTGACCTTCCATCATCAGCTCAGCCACATAAAATTATTACCATCAGGAGTAAATTCTGGTTTACCTTTGAAAAATACACTGAAACATTACATGTGCCTATAACATTTGAAGAGTTCCCTCGATTTCTCCAGGATCCCATCATCAGACCCTGACTTGGTGCCAATGGGACCATCTCGGGGTTATACCCGTTCGATCAAAAAAAAATTTTGAAAATCGGTCCACAATTCTCGGAGATATCGAGGAACATACATACAAAAAAAAAAAAACATTCAGTCGAATTGAGAACCTCCTCCTTTTTTGAAGTCGGTTAAAAATACATTTGCACCCGAGTGTATAACACAAAACTTTTCCCCTCATTATAGCGAGGAAACTACAACGCGAAAAATGCGTTTATCACTGCTTCCAGTAGTTCCACAGGTGGTAAATCATCTTTATTACTAGATTCACCTACTTTTATCAATTTTAAAGCAGTTAATTTGACTTTATTCAAGGTCAAATTACTTTACCCACTAGTGGATAAAATGCGTTTTTACCCGCTGGTATTAAAGGACAAAACACGTGTTTCCAAGCTAGTGAGGGGAAAACGATATTACTGGTGTTAACAGGTTTTTAGTATTATGAATTTCATGAAAGTCTATACGCGGCGCGGATAACTTAATTATTTCTACACCACCCCGACAGCCTGGCCTACCGGCGGCGCATAATTATATTAATTATTGATTATTATTGTTCTCATAATTTTACCTTAAAAGTTTGTTTTAATACTACTTTGGTGGCAGACTAGCATACGGTCTGCCTGATGGAAATTAGTCACCGTAGCCTATGGACGCCTGCAACTCAAGTAGTGTCATATGCGCGTTGCCAACCCATTAGAAACTTGTACACTCCCTTTTGCTGTGTCAAGGACACAGCAAAAAGGAGTGTACAAGTTCCAAGGAGGGTTCGGGTTGCCGACGACTCAAAGGACAATAGACGGAACAAATTAGTTCTTTAGGTCCTTCCGTCATCAGCACACCGCACCCTCGTTAAGTTCTAGCAGCCTTACTCACCGGCAGGAACACAACACTATGATTAGGGTCTAGTGCTACTTGGCTGCGGTCTTCTGTAAGGCGGAGGTACTTCCCCAGTTGGGCTCTGCTCTAGAGTCTAGATTCGAGCGAGATGATATCCGCTGTGCTGTGCCCTACCACACAAAGCGGAATATCATTCGCTATGGCCTACCTCTTACAAATTAAAAGCAACATGTGAGCCCAGTCACCAGTGTACAGAATACCTGGTTTCTGTGTATTTTGTATAATATTTGCGCAAATGATTTAATCTATTTCAATTACCTACCCTAGAAATGCTAAGCTAATTAAACCAAAGCTTTAGTTCTCAGTCTGTTAAAATATTCCTACATTTTGGGAGTCAAAAGCACGCCTTTATTAAGCTAATATACTCCTATTCTGTTTAGGTTAGATTCCTAAAATGTTTATTCTCGTTATCGTAGAAATATGAAGTTTTATTCATGTCATAGAAAAATGAAATATATTATTATCAAGCTGCCCGTGCCCGTGTGGTGACGGGTTAAGAATTTCACCTCCCCCTTTCTTCCCGTGGGTGTCGTAGAAGTCGACTGTGGGATATGGGTTAAATTGTGGCGTAGGCGAGAGGCTGTCAACCTGTCACTGCAATGATGTCACAGGTTTGTTTTCTTTCAACCCCTTATTTGCCAAGAGTGGCACTGTAACTTTAGCAGTTTCATGTGCTCTGCCTACCCCTTTATGGGATACAGGCGTATGTATTATCAAGCTGAAATTTTGTCATCACTGTGTGCACAACATAGATAGGAGTAAGGCCGCCTTTATACCTGTAAGTTACTTACGTAAATCTTTTTTAAGCAACTTATGGTTCCATTTACACTTATGAAACGCTTATCATAAGTTTTGCTTAATGGAAATTTTGTGATTTTCAACTTATTCAAACACTTTAAGTTCTCGCGCTTTGTACACATATTTAAAGTCACATACAGGTCGAACGCGATTAATTAACATTTTACCTTTTTTTCCAACGTTTCGGCCAGGTTGCACTGGCCGTGGTCGCGGAAGACTGACGTCCCAGCAAAGTGTCACCGGAGATGTAAACACCACAATACTACCCGATATTAACTTATATACATGGTAAAAGGTAATAGTATTTTATGCAACAGGCGTTTAAAGGAGGTCAAAAAAGACGAGTGGCGTGGGTAACAATTTGAGGCGAAGCCGAAAATTGTTATTAAGACGCCACGAGTATTCTTTGATTCAGTTAAACACCGTTGCATAGGTACAATACTTTTTCAACGCCATGCACTTACTTTGTAATTGTTTTCTAGAATAACTTTCGTGAAATTCGCACTATTTCCTGTATTTTGACTTGTCGGCCTCCCCTCTGTTCCTGCCTGTCGCTCGCACTCCCCTGCGCCGCCGCCGCCGCCAGCCCCCGGCGCCCCGCGCACCCACGCTATATCCCTTAAAGACTTCCTAACAATGTTTAAGAGCTATATCGTTTGCGTGGGTGCGCGGGGCGCCGGGCGGGGGCGGGCATTTTTTATGTAGGGTTTTAACGATCTATGCACGACACTGTAAATGACGAATAACAACACGGGAGTAGAAAAGATAATGTTAATTAATCGCGTTCGACCTGTATGTGACTTTAAACTTATTAAAACATTACATTGTTGCAAGCAACCAAAGTTGAAAAGAAAAAAAAACTACCGCCCTAGTTACGTCTTATTCGTAAGTCCAAAACTAATCAATTTATTGCGATACGCTGGGAGGCCCTGGGAGTCGCTTCTGTAAGCAAACTCGTACCTACCCATTTACACTTGAAAGTTTTCAGCTTACGAAAGTAGTCAAAACGTACCGTAAGCTGCTTACAAAAACCATTTAGTTACATTCGAAAGTTTTGCATAAGTCGCTTACGTAAGCGGTAAAACTCACAGGTGTAAAGGCGACCTAGGTTAGTAAAACTTGCTAGGTTATCTACCGCAGCCACCCTTAAACTTAACTTATCAAATTTTATAAAATAGAACATTTACCTCTATAAATTATATTAACACACAAATATTATAAATTATATTAACATTTTTTCCTGTTCCCAGGTAATTATTCATCTAAAAACCTTCCAAGAAAAGTTGTAAGATCCTTTCCTAAGTCCTCAGTACCCAAGTACCATTAACCACTTGAAATAAAGGACTTGAACTTGAAAGAAAACAATACATTTAAAAAGTATCAATATCCACATCCACTAAGTAATCTTTTAGCAATAATTAAATGAAAATTAGTAAACGTTTATATATCATTTTCAACTTAATTTTCAAGATACTAAGACACAACATTTTTAACTCAACTTGTTCCGTTTCGGTTGTTCCTATTAAGTAGGTTAACAATAGTTTTATTGTTTGTCGGACACCATAAAAGTCCAGACAAAGGTTTTTGAGCCCTAGTAGGAGTAGTGGGTAAATCGTCTGGTTATTGTTAAACTGTTGCCGGGGAAGTTTGCAGGTAACATGCTCACGGTGACCAGGTATTCCAAATTTTGGAGACTTGTCTTTATCGCTAGAAAAGATTGTAACATTTTTTTTATTACATAAATAGGTACTACTTACGGGTCTATATTAATTCGCATAACTGAATACTCCTAATATGAATTGGCATACCGTTTATTACGCATAACGTTTAATACGCATATCATTATTTCACATAACAGATTTCGTATAATGCTAATAAAAATAATGTAAATTGCTATAACGATGAATTGGTATAAGTATATTAAGCATAACTTTGTTTCGTAGAATGTTTAAATGGCATACAAGAAAATTATATTTTCACCACACTAACGGGTAACGGCTTACTTTTCTGTTCGAAAATAGAATTTTAACTTGATATCTTAAGCTAGCTGATAGAATTTTACCTATAAATGATGATTTTGAATCATAAATATTGAAGAAATCGATGGATTTGATTTAGTTTGATGTTTTATAGTCAGTAGTAGGGGTGGTGAAAAATTTTGTAATTCAAACTCAGTGGCAATGTATAACGTGCCGTACGAAGGTTAATGTGCACTGAAACCCTCGCAAGTCTCGCAACGCTCAAGATTCCACTTTTTGAACCACTCACTACGCTCGCGATTCAATATTGGAATTGCACCTCTTCATGTGTCTTTTCAGAACATCCTTATATCATAAGTACTGGCCACCGCTCTTACGCTTACCGCACTGGAGTTCTGAAAAGAAGATGCGCTTCGCCACTCTGCTTTCTCTCTATTTTCTGAAGAACACTTATGAAAAACGAAAAAAATTAATAAGTAATGTATAAATAAAATAAAGACTCCTTAACTCAAATAATCTTTTTAATTTAAGATTAGCAGTTAAGTTCATAAATGCATGTATGTTTCTTAAAAATAAACAGTTTTTTTTAAATAATGCAAACATTGTAAAACATAGAAGAAATTGACCAGTTACATTTGCCTCCCACTCGAGATTTGCCCCGCTGTACCTTACTTACCCCTATTTTTTTCATGCTTAATAAGTGAGATAGTATAAAATTAAACACTCAAAATCGAGCGCTCGAAATTGAAAAATCAGCCCCCGATTGATCCAATCGCTTGCTCCATACAGTTAGTAAGTATGGCAATTCATTTTAGGATAATTAAAGTTATACGAAATAATATGTAGTATGCAAATTTCAATTATGCAGATTCATTGTTATGCGAAATAAGAATTATGCATTTTTAATATTATGCTTATTCAATGTTACGAACAATTATGTTATGCCAAATCTGTTATGCCAATTCAAATTATGCGAATTAATGATAGGCGAAATAGAGGGCACCCACTACTTACAAATAAATATTCAAGATTAAATAAATAATGATTGGTATTCTAATTTCACCGTAAATCTGAATAATTCGTTGAGCAGTATTTAGATTATTATCTATTGAGTTCTTTACAAATATTTTCAATATTTTTCCATTGAAATTTACTACTTTTATATTAGTTTGTATTTTAATTGCGTTTAATAAGTATATTTAATAAGTCAAAGAAAATACAACGGTTGTCTATTGTTTGCCCGACAGTCATTTAACATAATATTCATTTGTCCGAATCTAACTTGCCTGAATTTCATTTGCCCGAATGATTTGTTTACCATAAAAATCATATGACATACTCGTTGTTTATCCGAATATTACCTTCCATAATCATACAATGCCATACTATTTGTTAGCCATATTATTAAGTGCAATAATATGGTTTCATAGAATATTCAAACGCCATAAGCAATTATTGCCATATTAATTGTTGCCCATATTATTACCTAACCTAACCTACTTTCTGATAGCAGTTTCATTTTCCAGGGGTCACAGTTCTAACCTAACCTAACCTACTTTTCCAGCAGTTTCATTCTCCAGGGGTCACAGTTCTAACCTAACCTAACCTACTTTCTGATAGCAGTTTCATTTTCCAGGGGGTCGCAGTTCTAACCTAACCTAACCTACTGTCTGATAGTATTTTCATTTTCCGGGGGTCACAGTTCTAACCTAACCTAACCTACTTTTCAAGCAGTTTCCTTTTCCAGAGGTTCACAGTTCTAACCTAACCTAACCTACTTTCTGATAGCAGTTTCATTTTCCAGGGGTCACAGTTCTAACCTAACCTAACCTACTTTCTGATAGCAGTTTCATTCTCTAGTCCTTCTAGTACCTATTATAGTAGTTTTCGATTCTGCCAAAGCACATTATGGAAATTGACTTTTCTGGACGCTAATTTGTATGACAAATGATGGTATGGAATGTGGTAATTACGGATTTCGATGATTCTGACAAATGACATTATGGAAACTGACTTTATGGGAAACAAAGTTTCTGGCACTAGATTAATATAGTAAACAATGATTATGGCATAAGATGTTATGAGAAACAATATTATGATTGTTGAATAGGATGGCAAATAAAATTATGGCAAATGAAATTCTGGCAAATGGGGGTATCCCAAATACAACATTTTAATAAAAGGTAACTTAAAATAAATATTTACAAATAAACTAACTATTAAACCCCGCTCCTTATAGTTTCTGGTGCAATTAAACTATTAAATAAACTATATCGTTCTATTTTTTGAATTTATTTATGAATTTAGAATGTTTGAAGTGTAATATGTAGGTACCTACTTATATGCCAGTTTCACTCAAAGCAGAGAAATAACATCTTGGTAGTTATATGATAAATATTATAAAGATTCATGGTTTTGGATTGGAGTTTCCTTCTACAATAAAAATCACGTTAGGAAAAAATTCTAGCTACAGAAATGCCCAGATAAAATTAAACAATTATTGAGGTGGACTGGATGGCTAGCCGAATGGCACAATCGCTCACGAAACGCTCACGAAACGAAGCGCTAGTAGATATCTATCTCTATCGCGCTTGCGTATTGGCGCGACAGAGCCAGCGGCGTATCGCTTTCGTTTGGCGTCGGAGAAATGCCATTCGGCTACGGGGCCTTGTCATTTTCAGCGATAATAAAAGTACTTGAGTGAAGTTTTAATCAGCTTAGGCAGTGAATAACAGAAATTACCACGCTCTTTAATTTAACCAGCTTTGTACATTTAGTTACAATTATAAACTGTAGAGTTAACTGGTCTGCCTAATAAGCCCCGGGTAAGGCTAAGTCTATGGGTACTTAATCAGGCTGAAAAAGAAATGGCTGGACCACTTCAACCCATTCTTTCTGGATTGTCAGAAATAAACTTATTACCTCTGCCACACACTCGACGAGCGGCGTGGGAAGTAGCGAGGGAAGTAGGCAGAGGCATAGTGTGGCCGCGCTACTCGTCATCCCGCTCGTCATGCCCACCGCTCCCTATTATGTCGGTTTTTTGGCGCGAGTCAAAGGGCCGGCAACAACCTAGTGCGATAATCGCGCGTGGCGTGTAGGGCAGTGTGTGGCCGGACAGGGCAACATCGCGGCAGCGCGAGGGGCATAATGTGGCAGAGGTATATGTATAATTGGGTCGAGCGGGAGAAGCGATGGTAGGCCCTTTCTCCACAAGTAGAATCAGAAATGTTTTTATTGCAAGATTATGGTACTTAAAAATATTTTAAGCGGGTTACTCACGTATTAAGTCGATATAGCGTTCGACATGTTTCGGCTCAATTTCGAGAGCCTTTCTCAAGAGTAGCGACACCCCGCCTTTACATGTCGAGAGCGCGACGCATACTGCGGGCGCTTGCTCGGTGCGCGCGGCTGCTGAGGACAGGCGCAGGGGGGGTCGGCGGCGCGGGCGACGTCACCGTGGCGAGATCGGAGCTACCCACTATGTTACTTTTGTCAAAAGCAGGATTGCACACAACACTTATTACGTCACTTGTTAAGGGTGCGTTTACACTGGGGACCGACGTAGTGCCTAGAACTGTTTTCCAACTCGGTGGCACCGACCAACCACTGTCACGATTGAAATTAGGATGACGACTAATTTCTATAGCTTCCCGTATTTTCCGCTGAACGAAGAACTTTTCTCGCGCCAGTACGGTTACCCTATCAAATCTTACATAGTGCGTCGTGTCCGAATCCAATACGTGTTCTGTCACCGCAGAGCTGTGGGTGTCCCGGCCCTTCATACTACGTATGTGTTCAGAAAGCCTTGTCGAGATGTTCCGGCCGGTCTCTCCAATGTATGACTTCCCACAGGAACACGGGATCCTGTACACCCCGGGAACATTTAAGGGCTCCTTGTCTTTTGGCGAACGCATCCATTTCCTGAGCTGCGTGTGAGGACGGAAAATCGTCTTGATGCTATATCTTCGGCGTAACAAGTGTCCGATCTTATCCGTCACTCCCTTGATGTACGGCAAGTATAAGGGCAGCCTTTCCACCGCCGGTGGTCGTGGTCGCGCGGATGCATTCGCAATTCGATTACTATGCCTCCAGTTGTAACCGTTACTTTCCAAAACACCCCTAACATGACTCAATTCCCGGTTTACGTGCTGAGGATCACACAAACTCAAGGCGCGGTTGATCAATGTTCTCGGTACAGACGACAAGTGAGACGGGTGGTGGTGTGAATCTGCCCTTAGGTATCTGTCAGTGTGAGTTGGTTTTCGATACACTGTAGTATGTAACCGTCCCCTGGGATCTCGCATGACCAATACATCCAGAAAGGGCAACTTCCCATCTAACTCCCTCTCCACCGTGAACTCGACTTTAGCGTGCAAGGTGTTGATGTATGCTGTGAACTCATGTAGGCAATCCCTTGAGACAATCGCAAACACGTCATCTACATACCGCCACCAACATTTTGGTGCTATTGGCGAGCTATTTAATAACTTAACGCTATATCGACTTAATACGTGAGTAACCCGCTTAAAATATTTTTAAATATGTATGAGTCTCACGGGAGTTTTATAGTTAAAATTATGGTACTTACAATAATAGTAAAGGCACACCTCGGACACTGGCGATCAAATATTTGAACGAGGAGTGTTCCTAGCACACAGTCTAAACTCGTGTAGGTGAACGCGTACTATGCTTGTATGAGTGAAATATGACAGGTCGACTGTTCGCGTTTTTGACAGGCGGTAACTGTGAGGTAACCGAGAGGGGGTGGGCGGAACTTTCTGCGGGGAGCGGGAGTGGCCATACTGTACGATAGTACTCTTTATTATACTGTGGTAAAGGTGTAAGGTACAATTTTTGAGTAACACATAATCTACCCATCAAGAGCATGCAATAATGGTTTCATTATAATTGTCTCACAACTTTTTATAATTAGGGTCAATGAATAAAATTATTAGTAACATAACTACTAGATAAAACAAAAAAAATCTACTAGATACTAGTTATGTTACTAATAACCCATCAAAAACAAAACTTGTAAAAACACACAGTTCTTCTGGCGTAAAAAGAGTTGAGATCCCTGTAATACCAAGTCGGTTAATTTATTCAGTCGCTACTTAAAGGACCTTCTGCCACAAGTTATTACGTAGTTTACTTATAGCTAACCTAATAACATATTATTTATAGCGATGATATCAATATGAAAAATATTTCATGTTTTAAAGAAAATGGACTGACTTGGCAATCGCATGAAACAATTTTGCGCAAGTTCTAAACTTGTTACTTCTATTTTATTACTCCGAAATTTGGCTTGCTGGTAGAAACTAGCCATCGAACATAACTGTTCTCGTATATGAGAACTCGCCAAGTCAGACCTCAGGCTACAATATATTATCCTAAGTAATAAGAATAAATGATATTTTATGTTGTTATAAATACATTTCAGGACAGACCATTGAACTTGGCACCCATTTAGATTTCACTTCTTTTTTCGTTGAAGTCAACAACCAAGGCATATAGGTTGCATATTATTGAACTTGGCTCTCATTTGAAATTTATGTTTTTGATGGGGTTATTATATTTTTTATATTGTTTAAAGTCCGATGATAGTAGAAAAAGAGTTAATTAAAAAAAAAACTATATCAATAAATATCTAACGACCATCACCAGATTGCATTCGTCTAATATTTCCATATGTATTCTGATATTTCTGATTGTAATTTTTTTAAACATAGATACTAAGACTAAACATTTTTGATGGCCATCTTAGATCTAAAACAGCTAGGACCTTTTTTTTTTTTTATACAACGTCGGTGGCAAACAAGTATACGGTCCGCCTGATGTAAAGCGGTCACCGTAACCTATGGACGCCTGCAACTCAAACAGTGTCACATGCGCGTTGCCACCCCATTAGAAACTTGTACACTCCCTTTTGCTGTGTTAAGTACAATGTGTGTTGTGTTAAGTACACAGCAAAAAGGAGTGTACAAGTTCCAAGGAGGGTTCGGGTTGCCGACGACTCAAAGGACAATAGACGGAACAAGTTAGTTCCGTAAGTCCTCCCGTCATCAGCACACCGCACCCTCGTTGAGCTCTGGCAGCCTTACTCACCGGCAGGAACACAACACTATGAGTAGGGTCTAGTGCTATTTGGCTGCGGTCTTCTGTAAGGCGGAGGTACTTCCCCAGTTGGGCTCTGCTCTAGATTCGAGCGAGACGATATCCGCTGTGCTGTGCCCTACCACACAAAGCGGAATATCATTTGCTATGCCCTACCACCTACTGACCTTGAGTCATTGTGGTATTTACCATGTATGTATTATTTTTTTAAACAAGTAAGGTAACATCACAGAATATATAATAGTACATCATCCTCCTTGCGTTATCCCGGCATTCGCCACGGCTCATGGGAGTCTGGGGTCCGCTTTGACAACTAATCCCAAGATTTGACGTCGGCACTAGTTTTTACGAAAGCGACTGCCATCTGACCTTCCAACCGGAAGGGTAAACTAGACCTTATTGGAATTAGTCCGGTTTCCTCACGATGTTTTCCTTCACCGAAAAGCGACTGGCAAATATCAAATGACATTTCGCACATAAATTCCGAAATACTCATAGGTGTGAGCCGGGGTTCGAACCCACGACCTCCGGAACAAAAGTCGCACGTACTTACCGCTAGGCTACCAGCGCTTCAAACATAATTAGAATATATAGTTAGTACATGCAGTGATATTTTGTTAAGAAATATATTTTTTTTTTAATTTATTTACTCAAAAAAGGTTACACAGTATTATTCTAATTATAGTATTTTCGCCAAACTGTATGACAGTTTGTTGGCGAATGCAAGCATAAAAAGGTTTCCTATATTTGACGAGCTCACACGTGATCTATCACTCATCCGTCCCGCCTTTATACGCGTCGCCGCGCGCCGTTTACGCTATGATAATAAAATGGTCATAACCGTAGGCGAATATGGGCGTTGTTTCCAAAATTAATCCGTAGATCCACTTTATAGATGCGTTATCGGCTATTTTAACCCCCGACGCAAAAACGACGGGGTTTTATAAATTTGACGTGTCTGTTTGTTTGTCTGTCTGTGTGTGTGTGTGTCTGTCTGTCTGTGGCATCGTAGCCCCCGAACGGATGAACCGATTTAGATTTAGTTATTTTTGTTTGAAAGCTGAGTTTGTCGGAAGTGTTCTTAGGGGCTATCTACACTCAGGCGACGCACGTCGCCTCAAAGCCCTCAAGCGACGCGCCC
The DNA here is from genome assembly GCF_023078275.1 of Leguminivora glycinivorella. NCBI lineage: Eukaryota > Metazoa > Arthropoda > Insecta > Lepidoptera > Tortricidae > Leguminivora > Leguminivora glycinivorella. The sequence goes on along the minus strand of NC_062987.1, from coordinate 1,056,278 downwards.
CAAGCGACGCCCGCCGCCGGCGCGTCTTAAGTCCTTCCTATACAAAATATATTTATTTAAATAACACTCGGGCGGCGCGGCGCTGACGTCCATTCCGCGTCTTACGACGTGCGTCGCCTGAGTGTGGGTTACCGCTTAGCCATGTTTCATGAAAATCGGTGCACTATGTCCGTGTTTTCAAATTTTAAATTTTGTGGATAGGTTATGTTAACTGTGACGAACTGACGAATAACGAATATAATGAGACTGAGTGGTGATTCAAAAATAAGATACATAATATTTTATGCACCTATTACTGAAAAAGATATTTATGAACATAATACAAAAGTACTGGCTAACTACGAATAGGAGATGGGTGGGGAACCTATTTGTAAAATGACGTATACTTTGGAAACTTACATATTATCAAAACTCATTAAATATCATATTTATTACTTTCGAATAGGTACTTAAACGCAATCTCACAAAACGGACATTTTGTGTCAGCCATTTTTCATTTCAACGAACAAGTAGGTTATAGATCATATAAGCCACGAATTCGGCTTCCCGCTCACGTACTACTGCAATGTCACTTTTGACCGCATCTAAAATTTCAAACCATCTAAACGTAATCATGAAATATGAGTTCCTAATAACCAAAAAAATGAATCGAAAAATCAAAATGCAATATCAAAAATCTCTGCACCCTTCGTTATGAAATTATGATAATAAGGATGTTATGTTGCTCGTCTTTTGTATGAGTTAAGTTGGACTATATTGAGGGGGAGGAAGTTTGAAATTTGATTAGAAAAATGGTTTCACGTAAGCAAACAGAGGGTCATGTTATGGTTCAGCACAATAAGGAGATTATTACGTCTCTCATGGCGCTATTGTTAGATATTTTTATATTAGGAGCTCGTGTATGTCCACAGACACCCATCCATAGCCTTATGGCCGTGGGTAAACTTTAATAAAACTATAAATTGCTCGGGCAAACTCAAGGGATATAAAAGCTTAGTATTAAATTTCACGAAATGTGTTCATTTTTTATGATTTTGATGTTAGTCAAAATATTTACCGCACGATAGACGATTAAATAACTACGTTTAAGTATAGAGTGTACAAATATAACATAAAAGAAAAAAAAAGTTTCTTGACAATATAAGCAACATATGGAATACCACTTCATTTTTTTTACGAAACACGTCTGTCGCCCCTTTCACAATAACCGTATACTTAGGTATCCTATTGTAAAAAATTACCGTAATATGTAATATATCTGATTTACGGTAATTTTGCCACCAGAGTGCAACACCATCTATCTTGTAAACTAAATATGAGAGGTGTGCAATAAAGAGTATTGTATTGTATTATCTCACATTGTAAGCCAAGCCACGGTGTAAATTAAACACACTATACCTTAAACAGTTTTTAGGGTTCCTTACCAAAAAGGTACAAAAGGAATCCTTAGGGCGCCGCTCTGTCCGTCTGTCTGTCTGTCCGTCTGTCACATTACTAAATATCTCGAGAACTACTTATGCCATCGATTTGAAATTTCAATGTTCATACATTGTTAACCTTTACAAATTGAAGGTATATATTTTTTAAATTTATTAGTAATAATTATAGAAAATGGCCAAAATTAAAGAGGGGGGCAAACAATAAATTTAATGTTAAGCTATACTAGGTCAAGTCGGGTACTTATCGTTTTAAAGAGCTCAAAATTTGAGATTGTACATATCAAAATTATATTCGCACTTGGTCGGTTTTTTTAAGAAGCAAAGCATAAGTAGAGATTAGATCTAAGCGGCTTGTTTTGTTCACACTGAGGGCTTACCTAACCGCAAACTACGTTTGACGTGTCGCTTTGCTTACGTGCGATAGATGAGAGCTTTAGACTATATGTTGGGGGGTTTACGGTAATAATGGAAATACCTGCGCCAAAGCCTACCCTAACTTTGTTCCTCGGAAACCAGACTAGCATTCCGGTACACGAGAATCATTGTTCGTTCCTCGGAAACATCAATTGTTCCCCTAAACACTAAGCCACGACAGAATTCGACAAACACGCTGCCACAGGGTATATAGGAAGGAAGGAGATCGGACTTGTCAGGCGCACACGCACACACACTCACACACACACTCACACACACACACACACACACACACACACGCAAGCACGCACGCACGCACGCACGCAGGTGTAGGCCTATTGGATTGCCACACCGAGTAGGGCGCTCTACGTGTCTCGCCTGCATTACTTCGCCATGGCCGACGAGGTGGTGGACTACGTTACGCTTACGCTACACGCTGAGGGTGCAACAGCTGCAGTGGCGTCACTACGTGCACTTCAGCTCGTTCGTGGTGCGCATGCCGCGGCCGCTGCAGGACACCATCGCGAGCGCAGACTTCTGGCCGAAAGGTGTGGTTTTTCGGCGGTTCCGGGGCAACCTGCCAAATCCCACACCGGGGCAAACGAAGCAACGGAGCCACGCTGTGACGTCATCGCCCAAATCAATTGTTTAATATTATTTTTAAATTTAGTCACTTTATTTTCTCTCTTTTTTGTTATCTAAGTTTCGTGACACATTGGTTTTACTGTAATGTTATGTAAACATGTTTTTACTAATAAATAAATAAATAAATTGGGCGATTGCGCAACACACTCGCATCATTTCCATGTCTGTGTACATGCGAACCACCAGCGATTCGTGCCATCACGCACGCACACAACAGCAACTGTATGCTCAATGAGCTAACAACTACGACGCGTTCGCCACCGGCTTGTCCGCTCTGAGAGTAAATCAACATGGCAGAGTGTGAGAACCTATGTCCTAGTATCTCGTTAGTACTTGAATATGTCTCACGAAAGTTCAACGTTTATAATCATGACATTCGTTTATAAAATAATTTTGGGACGACGCAAAAACGATAAGTTCACCTTATCTGTCTGTCTGTCTGTGGCATTTATAACACCCCGCTACCCCTTAATTAATTACACCCTAAATTACCTAACTCAAGTCCAAATTGTTAGCCCTAATTAAAACAATACACTATTAAAAATTGGCCATTAAAACAAATACTGTGATCGTCTAGTAAGTGGTAGGACCCCGTAGTTGTGCGTAGCAATCCAGATTCTTTTTACCTTTAGGAACTTGCTATTAGGGGTAAATTTAAGTTGATAAAACTAAGGCAGTAATATATTCACTTGAGGTATAATAAGCTGAGAGAACGTCATTTGTGAAAGAATTTAGTGCGTTGAGATAAAAGTGTGTGAGAATGGTAAAATTGTGTAAGGAATATAAATACAGGAAATATATTAAAAATAAATACAAGACATTATTTAAAATGGGGTTAATTGTTTCCGACCCACGAGTCCCTTATACGTAGGAATAATAGGTGTATAATATAATATAGCCTATTATAAGGACCTCGCTCGAGCATATGTACAAACTAGGTTGCTGGTTCAATTTATGCTTTATCAAACATTGAACAAATGGGATCCTTAGAACAAAAGTAAACTGATGTAAAGTGTCTTTGCTCTACTTAAAAATGTACTACCATAATAGTAGATATCAAATATTTAATCAAGGATCCTTTAATCCCGGTATAATTTTATATGTTTTGGGATGTTTCTGCAACCAAGTCCTCTAACGTCAGGATAGAAACTGCTCTGCCTACCCCTGGTCTATCAAGGAAACAGAATATCTATTTTGATACCCTTTATTGGGCCTATTCATTGACCTTCTTTTGATACTAAGACAAATACTTCATTGATCTAGCCTTTCGAACGACAAAACCCCAGACTCACACGCCATCCCATATATATATTTTGGTTCGGCCATAGCCATCGAAGGTTGTCCAAGATCACAAAATATAAATTCTATATGCGTGCAAATTCCCACGTTCCGAGTATAGTGGTCCATTGCTTGACATCGTGTTTCACTAGTCAATGCTAGAATTGTTTGATCTCCCAGACAACGATATCGTTAACCATATTATGAAAATGGAATGATGATTCCAAAGTCTGCCAATCTCGAGGCCAGTGTCAATGATTCAACTTTTGTGAACAATCTTATTTTTATATCAATGATTCTCCTTGATAGCGACAGGATCCTAACATCCATAGATGTCCTATGCCTCCCTAGTATTAAGTATTAGTATTAATTCCCACAAGTTATCCTTTAACTCTAATAAAGTTTACATGTTATGAACAATAAATAAAGTTATTAATCCTACTTCATTGATATAGCAAAATTAACTTACTTAAGGATGAGACAATAGTATGAAAATCCTTCTAATCACCCAAAGAGATTCTAGCTAATAGAATGTGTATGTACATAAAGTAAATATGTGTAATATTTTATGTATCTATTTTGTTACATATAGTAGTCATATTAGAGATACTCAGATCCGAATTTTAATTAATAATATTCCAAATTAACTGTTAGTGTTAATTGTATGTAATAAATAAATTGAAATTTGAACGACTTTAAATAATTACCACATAAATATAACATTCATGAATATCTTGTTCATATGAAATGAATAAGTACCACTATTTAAAATTATCACCTTCAGAAAATAGCACTAATCTAAAATTACAAATATAAACACATTCAAAATAAACAATTTGGACACTTACTTGTAGTCTTCAAGTCTACTTTACCAAGATACCTTCTCGCCAGTCTCCAACCTCTCAATCTTGTATCTCAAATCCGCTTCCTACTTAAACTCCTGATGTGTTCCTTCAACGATTCCTAGTCGAATGCCTACCCAACCCTCAGATGTGAACACCTCAACGTTCCCTCGCCGAATGCCCTCTCTGACGCTGCGCTCTGAGTTTTATTGTCCCGATTTTAACGCATGCGCTGTGTTGTTTTATGGCTAACAATGTCTGATTTCGCCAGTTGTGCCTAAAACGCCTATTGTGCCGGACTTGCCTATTGTGCCTAAAACGCCTATTGTGCCGATTTCGCCTATTGTGCCTAAAACGCCTATTGTGCCGGTTTTAATTCCGAGAATTTCTATTTTTAATTTGTTGGAATTCCATTTCGTATGTAAGTTGTTTTCGTTTTATTTATTTGCAATTTTTAAGTTTTTATCTCTGTATGCATTTGTTTCTAAGCATAATTATTATAGTTATATCTTATGATTTGAACCGAGGACTGTGTGGTCCGTTACATCTGCCCCTTTTATTTTCGTTTGATTCAAAATAACATTTTGTGTTAAACGAAAATAACCAATAAAATAATTCAGTTATTGAAATTTTCAATTTCCCATTTTCATAGTTGTGGTGAATAAAAGTGACCAATACTCAAAAGAACCTCACTGATCCAGCACGAATTATGAACTTAATAGTTACCCAGACACATGAGTCAAATTGTCACCAGCCAGAATTTTCATTCCAGTAAAAGCATTTGGTTGTGAATCAAATGTACCCTAATGGTAAAATCCTTGCATCCTCATATGGGTAGTTAGTCACATTGTCCGACAGGTAACCCGCTATCTCCATTGTCCAGATATTATGAACTTACAAAGATCTCTTCACTAGAAAGAAAAAACCTTTCTATTCTCAGGTAGCCACTGACAACTGTTCTCCCCATAGTTCAAGGAACCAGTCCACAACTCAATACTAATCAATAATTTTCCTCCTTTCTCGGCATAATGTCCTATGTATAATTATAAGAGTAATCAGACAATCAATGTTTTAATCAAATCAACAATTTTATAATTATGATTCCATGTTAAGTCACATTTTTTTTTTATATATGTCAAACAAAATTATCTGATTTATCCCATAAAGACACAGGGTGTGTGTTTAGTTCGTTTGTTAGCGGCATGTAGAGTATGTTGTTACCAAAAGAATGTACCTGTAAAAGGTATAAATTATTTATCCTAACACCTAACTCTTTTGGTATCAAGTTTGTGTAACCCTTTCCCCATTTCGAAATTCCAATAACTGCCGTCACTATTCTCAGACTTGCAAACACGAAGAAACGCTTCCTATCTTCAGATAACACTTCATCCATTCATCTAGCTAATTCCTCTCTTCTTTCTATTATGCGAATCTCATTTATACTACTCGTTCAGATTTCATCCTTCCTCATGCGCTCAATTTCACTGTTTCTGACATATCTGCAAGTCCACTCAGATAATGACAGTAAACATAATGTATGATATCATAATTAATAAGCTCTCTCTTTTCCCTGTTGCTATTTCAATTTTTTTCAAATTGATCAGAAATTTAAAATAATCTACATACTTATATCATAAGTATAGGTACTATGTTATTCTTTACTTTATCACGTCTTACATTTAACTTTCGCAATAACCCTATACAAACAGCACGCAAAATTGTACGCAAAACTCCAAAATATTGTATGTGACGCCAATTACCGTTATGTATTAATTACATTTTGTTAAAAGACATAAAGCTGTTCAAGACATAAAGCTGAATTGTGGAGGATGTTACGAAATACTGCTAAGAATTCTCCTTTTGTAAGTAGGAAAAATAATACAAGTACCTAACTTGTTACACCTAGCTGCTCTGATAACATCTTCTAACTCTATGACATAACTATCTTCTAGTATTATCGTTACAAACATACATACATACCTACATACTGAACTATCGTTAGCTTAATAAACCTATAGGACAATACTTCGGAAAATGTGTACTTAACGCAACGCGCATGTGACACTGTTCGAACTGCAGGCGTCCATAGCTTACGGTAACCGTTTACACCAGCGGGCCCTATGCTTGTCTGCCACCGACGTATTACATAAAAAAGATGGAAAGACACATGAGTGAAAGTTTCCAAACATGACGAAATATGAGACTTGGTTGCACATAATATTGTACATGTACTATTTTTCTGAATAAATGATTGCAACGATTGTTGCATTGTTACACAACGATGGTAGTATGGCTACCGTACTGTACATCGAAATCTACAGATCCAACTGAAATCTTACTTTGTTTTGTAAACGATTGAACAAGAATTACGTTTCGAACAGTATGCGAGCGAAACCGCGGGCAAAAGCTAGTAAATCCTGTACTACTACGCATTACCTATTTATCTCATTTTATAACTAATATGGTTCTACGATCCGTTATTTAGCAAAACATAGAAAGTTTGAAATTTGGTGTTCTTCAACTGACCTTTTAATTTGTCATAGTATACTAGCAGTCTAAACAAAGTTTTACTATAATAATATTTTTCTCCTCAATGAAACTCCACAGAATATATTTATTATCATGGATGTTTCCCTTGTATACAAGCATGTTTTTATCCATTCAAATAGGCATATCGTCGCTTAGCACCCATAGCACAAAATTTGATAGGTTTGGGGCTAAGTCGAACTGTGTAAGATGTCCCCAATATTTATTTATTTATTTCATATTTATATAAAAAAAAACATTAAGATTGAATGTAAACGTCAAATCACTGTCTCTATTTTATTATTCTACAATTCGTTCCACATAGTCTGCAGAGCCCCATTCATACTGGATAAATTTTAGTCGCATCCGGTCCGTCAAATGTCTTATGATCTATAGAGCCCTTTTGATTTTTCTATGGCAACATTTGCTATGCTGACGTCATTGCCACGTCATTACTGTCAGTCAGACAGAAATAAAAGAAAAATGGATGCCGTTCAGACGTACACGCATTATTTGGAACTGAAAATTACGTAATTTATCGACCTGCTGGCTTGTATTTGTTATAAATCATAAAAAAGTGAGTAATACATTAACTAAGTAATGATATATGTTGTTAGTAATGTGGTAAATACAACACAAAATGTGTATAACGAATGTAATAAATAAATGCTTGTTTGGTTTTAGCCTGTGACGCCAGTGGAACTACGTGGTTTTCTTACATGATGATTTGATGATACCATAATGGAATTAGCCAAGTTTTCGCCGTAAGTAATAATGTATTTAACTTGTCCATCATAAAGCAGTTCATAGTTTAGTTTAAACCTTGACTTGCTAAAATGGTAAAATGTTTTCCAATAGAGAGATTGTCTAATTCCTATAGCGCACTACAATAACATTCTAATTCTGGTCTTAGAGATGGAGAATTTTAGTAAGCCTACAACTTCCTATTTCTTATGTCCGCCTATTTACATGTTTCAGGTATTGGGTGCTAGATGCCCCTTGGAGTTAAGCCCCAGTGCCACTATACTACCTTACCAGTTATGTGTGGGTGTTGTAGTCCTAAGACACCCCGGAGGTACTAAGGGCCTTCACAAGCTCACGCCACGCCTTCCTATCTTCAGCAACCCTCGTGACTTCGCTCCACCAGCTCAAACCTGCCAGTCGCAGCTCATTTTTCGACGGACCGCTTCCATGAGTAGACAAGGCACCGACGATCACGGCTTGCATCACCTGTACTGCTTCGTAATATGTAAGTTACACTTTTAATGTCTAATGATTCTGTAATCTGTTAACTAATCTCACCTAGTGTTAATAAAATTATTTGTATGCCTTGAATTATAAGGTACGGGTTCGAACCGCAAATCATACTGATAAATACTTGAGACCTGTCGACTGATATTAAATTTGCCAGTTGCTTTTGAGTGAAGGAAAATGTCGTGAAGAACCCAGACTGATTCCAATAAGACCTAATGAAAACTAGTGTCTACACCAAATCCTGGAATTAGCTGTCAGACAGACTCCATGCTTCCATGAGCCGTGGCAAATGCTGGAATAATAAAGTATGACCAAGCAGTGTTGGTTTTAAGCAAAAGTGTATAAATGAAGAATGTAAGCATTACCGAATGTCAATAATAAGAATCATGCTTAGTTTGTAATCAAGTAGGCCTGTACAAAAATGCCCCTTCAATTTTTATTATTTATTTACCTTTTATGTTGTTAAGTCAATTATTTCACTTTGGTTTGACTAAACTTTATTTCGATAATAGTTTAGTATGATAAAATTTGAAATTCATCCCGTAATTAAAGTAGACCCTAATTAATAAAATGATCAAATACCTATTTAGTTATAAAATCTCTGCCAATTTTATTCTTATAACTTATGCTTATAACTAGGACTTTTTTCCTACTTAATTATTAAATATATTTTTAAATTTTCCAGAGTATGCTGAACACCGCTGTCATTATACTAGGAACAACGCCCTGCCCCTTCCCCGGCTGCGCACAAATTGGAACTCCATTGGCATGCCCCTTTGACTGAGCAACTTGTGTATGTGTGTGTGCTCGAATCACATTCACTTGCAACAGAATGACTCCCAGGCTGACCTGGCTCAGTTCCTGTATGTCTGATCTACACCCACAATGGTAAAATGTTTTATTTATTTATTTATTATTCTTTGGTTTACTCTAGGGTAAATAATATTGTTTGCCCTTATTCCTGATTCTAATAATAGCAAATCTACTACAGACTGACTCCATTTGTTCATCCAAACTATTATACTGTGCACTATATTTGGCACAAACACTACTACTAAGTCTAAAATCTTAAGTCTAGCTTATCTACCTAACCAGTCAAATTGATCTATGCTAACCTACTGCATCCACTGATAACTGGTTCAAAAAATCAAAACACAGACAGATGGATAATCTGACAAATTAAGTCATAAATATAGGAAACCTATGATCATCTTCCTCACTCTATTTTATAGTATACTAGAATTAGTGTAATCACAATCTACTGATAAATATTTTAAAAAGCTTGCTCTTGGCAATTATGCTTTCCTATTGTAACCTTGGGTCATATTGTAGACTACTCCATAGTTAATATATTTACTAGCTACATGCTACCTAAAGAACTGAAATTTTATAAACTCATTAAATGGGATGACAATACAATATTACAATATCATTAAAAGCCGACTTCATGAAGATGTCTGACAAACAATGCAATTCATTATATGACTTGTTGACCTGTATGTATAAAAAAGGAATGCACATCCAATAGTGGAATTGCATTCTAAATGTTTTAACTGAAATGTATTTACCCTTCATTTTTGTTCCAGGTTTCAATGAAAGAGTGAAAATTCTTCTCCATGTACAATCACTTTCAACGCCTACACTGACTACCCCAAATATGATCATCACTCAACGTGTCTCACATCAAGATACTTTTCAAAAGTCATCAAGAAGTGGAACAATATTTTTTTTTTCCATTATTGCCTGAATAATCCTAACTAAAAGTTATTTCTCTATTCTATTTTTCCTGCATGGAGTGGCGCTTTTCCGTCTAATGGAACCAACAAGAACATGTATGCTCTGGGTTTTTATTGTGCACCTTTCCAATATTACTAATAAAGCATTTTGTGAGTGTTTCATTTACCACCTTCCTTCATAATTTTGCTAGCGTGTGATTCACCGTGTCCCTAATTTTTAAATGCAATAGCTACTGTAATCTGTTCACTAATGGGAATAATTTCATGTTAACACAGTTTTGAATACTATCTTAAATAATGACTCAGACTGACTGTCAATAAAAATATTCCTAGCTATAAGCTTGCCTGAGGTTACCGAATGGTGTGCCTAACTCCTTAACTTGAGTACACTTAAGTACTATGCTTAAATTCTAGATTGTATGTTCTAAATTCTAGACGTTCTCGTCAATAAGCTACTTGATTGTTTGTCTCTTTCAAGTAATTATAATTTGTTCACACTTCAGTGGAAGACAACTAATCCTTAGTTGTTAGTAAGTATGAAAATAGCTCATTGCTACTAGTTTCCCTATGATTATGAATACTATTATTTATTTTATTGTTAATCTCATTTAAAGATAAATCATAATCAGATCAATGAGTTTCCCTATTGACAACTTAAGATTAAACAACCTCTATTTGTCAGTATAATCACAGCTACAATAGATATTTCACAGCTTAACGCTTCTCTAGATCAATCATCATTTTATTTCCTAGTTTTTCTGTAGCTGATAACAGCTTATCACTAATCATTGATAACACGGAAAAGGGGCGAGAAGATAGTGAGGTAAGAGTGAACATGATGGTGTTCTTGCTGTCAAAGTGACATTTCTTACCATGATATGCGACACTGACACATGAAGAATAGATTTTGACAAAATGTACTTAATCAAGTCTGTGTATCGCATACTGTCATTAATTTAGCTTATTCTGTTTCTTAAAAGAACATGCCAATACTAGCAACTTGTACATGACATACATACATACTACATGCCAAATCTAGTTAGAAATCAATTCCTACAGAGGCCCACAGAGCAAAGTACCTAAAATACTAGCAGTATTTCCTTGCTTATTTCTACCTTATTTAGTGAGACTGGCAGATATATTATAACCAACAGAACGGGAAATCTTGATTCACTAAACAGTAAAAGTTTCCCTTAACATAAAACATGTACAACGTTTTAATATTAAATTATTTTGATGTATCTAAGTATTTATAATCTTCCATGATATCGTTTTAAAGAACCCTCGACACAAAATTACCACAAGACAGTCGATCTGTGCGTAATTGCTTTCAGTAACGACTAATTTGTTTTATTACAACTTTCCCAGTAAATGAATATAACCGATATAATTGAGGTTTTATTTATTTTTGCTATAATCTCTTGATTATCGTAACAGAAATAATTATTAGCTAGAGAACGAATAACTTTTCTAAATTTGCCATTCCAATTGAATTGTTTCATTGACAGCTGGTTTGACATTTTTACAATAGCCTCAAATACTTTCTTCTATCCCCGGTGTCCCTAGTCGATGACAGTTTTCTGCACGTGTTATCTCTTATCAGTCTGTACGCACGTTGTTGATCGATAATTATGTTATTGTTTACATACAATACTCGTACCATGTGCACACGCGATTCCAATTATCGTATAAAGCCGCGTCCTAAGTTCGTAACGGGTAACGTTTATAAGTTTAGTTTATGCTAGAAGCGCAAACTGTCATTAGTTCTTTGAATAGTGAATTAAAGTGAAATAAAAATCTAATTAGATAAGTGATAAGCCTACAATGGTTTTAAAATTACACAGCTATGTCTAAAGTGAGTGAAATGTGTTGTGCAAAGTGCAATGTTTCTGTTTCAATATCGGATTATAACTTTGTTTAAAAATCCAGGTTAGTGACCTTAAACTTACAAAACTTACTACAAGATGAAACGTATCTTAGAAACTATCAATAGCTTGATTGCCCCTTAGACTATTACGCAGTGGTTAATAAGAATAGACGAATGATACAAAATTAACATAAAGTTTCAGCATGAAGGATAGCAAGTTCCTAAAAAGGATATCTCATTCACAGCAACACTTTGTGACAAAATGTCACTTGAATATGCTAACAATTGGACATATTTAGGGTCTATTACATCCTGCGTCACGGACTAACACTTTATAACACCCCGCTACCCCTTAATTAATTACACCCTAAATTACCTAACTCAAGTCCAAATTGTTAGCCCTAATTAAAACAATACACTATTAAAAATTGGCCATTAAAACAAATACTGTGATCGTCTAGTAAGTGGTAGGACCCCGTAGTTGTGCGTAGCAATCCAGATTCTTTTTACCTTTAGGAACTTGCTATTAGGGGTAAATTTAAGTTGATAAAACTAAGGCAGTAATATATTCACTTGAGGTATAATAAGCTGAGAGAACGTCATTTGTGAAAGAATTTAGTGCGTTGAGATAAAAGTGTGTGAGAATGGTAAAATTGTGTAAGGAATATAAATACAGGAAATATATTAAAAATAAATACAATACATTATTTAAAATGGGGTTAATTGTTTCCGACCCACGAGTCCCTTATACGTAGGAATAATAGGTGTATAATATAATATAGCCTATTATAAGGACCTCGCTCGAGCATATGTACAAACTAGGTTGCTGGTTCAATTTATGCTTTATCAAACATTGAACAAATGGGATCCTTAGAACAAAAGTAAACTGATGTAAAGTGTCTTTGCTCTACTTAAAAATGTACTACCATAATAGTAGATATCAAATATTTAATCAAGGATCCTTTAATCCCGGTATAATTTTATATGTTTTGGGATGTTTCTGCAACCAAGTCCTCTAACGTCAGGATAGAAACTGCTCTGCCTACCCCTGGTCTATCAAGGAAACAGAATATCTATTTTGATACCCTTTATTGGGCCTATTCATTGACCTTCTTTTGATACTAAGACAAATACTTCATTGATCTAGCCTTTCGAACGACAAAACCCCAGACTCACACGCCATCCCATATATATATTTTGGTTCGGCCATAGCCATCGAAGGTTGTCCAAGATCACAAAATATAAATTCTATATGCGTGCAAATTCCCACGTTCCGAGTATAGTGGTCCATTGCTTGACATCGTGTTTCACTAGTCAATGCTAGAATTGTTTGATCTCCCAGACAACGATATCGTTAACCATATTATGAAAATGGAATGATGATTCCAAAGTCTGCCAATCTCGAGGCCAGTGTCAATGATTCAACTTTTGTGAACAATCTTATTTTTATATCAATGATTCTCCTTGATAGCGACAGGATCCTAACATCCATAGATGTCCTATGCCTCCCTAGTATTAAGTATTAGTATTAATTCCCACAAGTTATCCTTTAACTCTAATAAAGTTTACATGTTATGAACAATAAATAAAGTTATTAATCCTACTTCATTGATATAGCAAAATTAACTTACTTAAGGATGAGACAATAGTATGAAAATCCTTCTAATCACCCAAAGAGATTCTAGCTAATAGAATGTGTATGTACATAAAGTAAATATGTGTAATATTTTATGTATCTATTTTGTTACATATAGTAGTCATATTAGAGATACTCAGATCCGAATTTTAATTAATAATATTCCAAATTAACTGTTAGTGTTAATTGTATGTAATAAATAAATTGAAATTTGAACGACTTTAAATAATTACCACATAAATATAACATTCATGAATATCTTGTTCATATGAAATGAATAAGTACCACTATTTAAAATTATCACCTTCAGAAAATAGCACTAATCTAAAATTACAAATATAAACACATTCAAAATAAACAATTTGGACACTTACTTGTAGTCTTCAAGTCTACTTTACCAAGATACCTTCTCGCCAGTCTCCAACCTCTCAATCTTGTATCTCAAATCCGCTTCCTACTTAAACTCCTGATGTGTTCCTTCAACGATTCCTAGTCGAATGCCTACCCAACCCTCAGATGTGAACACCTCAACGTTCCCTCGCCGAATGCCCTCTCTGACGCTGCGCTCTGAGTTTTATTGTCCCGATTTTAACGCATGCGCTGTGTTGTTTTATGGCTAACAATGTCTGATTTCGCCAGTTGTGCCTAAAACGCCTATTGTGCCGGACTTGCCTATTGTGCCTAAAACGCCTATTGTGCCGATTTCGCCTATTGTGCCTAAAACGCCTATTGTGCCGGTTTTAATTCCGAGAATTTCTATTTTTAATTTGTTGGAATTCCATTTCGTATGTAAGTTGTTTTCGTTTTATTTATTTGCAATTTTTAAGTTTTTATCTCTGTATGCATTTGTTTCTAAGCATAATTATTATAGTTATATCTTATGATTTGAACCGAGGACTGTGTGGTCCGTTACACATTGTAGGTCTCGACCAATTGAACCGATTTAGATTTAGGTTTTTTTGTCTGAAAGCTGAATTAGTCGGGAATGTTCTTAGTCATATTTGATGGATCGGGGGTTTTTCAAATCGTAAACTAGAACATTCCTTTGCTAATCCGCGAATTGATGACGTGCAAGTGAATCAGTGCTAACCTGTTATACTTATTTGCGTATTTTTTACGTGCAATTAATTTTCCCACCAAAACAAAAATAAATACGCAAATAAACATAACAACCCACCACCAAAAATACAAAACTCGACACATGTTTCGCCTCTCTACGAGGCATCCTCAGGAGCTGATGTTGACGGTCCGAAGTTACGCAACTGAACTGAGTTTCAATTCGCGGATTAGCAAAGGAATGTTCAAGTTTACGAACAAAGTAACGCCTGATTCCATCGGGGTTTTTCAAAATTTTACTTTTGTGGTTATATTTTTGAAACTAAATCATGCTCTCGCCTGTCCCTGCCAATCCAATAATTCCAATCCTGTCACAAGTAAATATGCGTTTGCAGTGCGGTCGGGGCGATCGCACGGGCTCGATATTTCGATTTATGTGGATTAGCGTCACTGGCGGAGATTATTTATGTCAAATGGAATGCCAGCTCTGCAGCTATGTGCAAGTCGGAGTTGTGTGTTTGACTGGATATAGTTTTAATTAAAGGTTTTTGAGTAATATTTTGAACGAAAATTAAAATTATAAACTATTATTAAACACGGACCTACAGAAGACCACAGCCAAATATCACTAGACCCTACTCATAGTGTTGTGTTCCTGCCGGTGAGTAAGGCTGCCAGAGCTCAATGAGGGTGCGGTGTGCTCGTGACGGAAGGACCTACGAAACTAATTTGTTCCGTCTTTCCGTCTCCGTTTCGTTTCGTCTTTGAGGACCCAAATTTTCCTTAGAACTTGTACTAGTTCTAGTATAAGTTTTTTCCACTCACTAGCTCCGAAACACGTGTTTTGTGCTTTAATACTAGCGGGTAAAAATGCATTTTATCCACTCGTGGGTAAAGTAATTTTACCTTGAATAAAGTCGAATTAATTGCTACTGGAAGCAGTGATAAACGCATTTTTTGCGTTGTAGTTTCCTCGCTATAGTGAGCGTTAAAGTTTTGTGTTACACTCGAGGGCAAATGTATTTTACTTCTCGTGTGTTAAAAAACTCGCACGTTCAGGATTTTATTCTCAACTATAGAATCCTTTCACTTGCTCGTGTTTCAATTCCACACTTGGCGTTAAAATACAACTTTGCCCCCTTGTATAACAAATAACTATTAATGGGTTGGTGACGTGACACTCCTTGAGTTGCAGGCATCCATAGGTGGCGGTGACCTCTTTCCGGCAGGCGGACCGTGTGCTTGTTTGCCACCGACGTAGCATAAAAAAATATGAAAATAAAGCCGGTAGCCAAGACGGGGATCGAACCCGGGTCTTCAGCTTGCACGTGGTGACCTAGTGTTAGATTGCGTAAACTGAAGGCTCAGCCACCGGTTAATATTGTCGTACTTAAATAACCTAACCACAAAATTTAAATTTTGAAAAAACCGACCGATTTTCCTGAAACATGGCTAAGAATATTCCTGGCTAACTCAGCTTTTAGACAAAAAAACTAAATCTAAGTCAGACAGACAGACAGACAGACAAACAAACAGACAGACAGGCAGACAGACAGACAGAAAGACAGATAGACATGCCGTCAAACTTATAACACCCCGTCGTTTTTGCGTCGGGGGTAAAAAAAACAACAAATGCAAAAAAAACGTAATTTGTGTTCTTCCCTAGTTGGATAAAAATAAATTGTGTTTCTTTGATTTTCAATCTATTGATTATTTTTCAATGACGAGCTATGCACTAACATATAAAGAAAAGTAGTACCAACATAAATAAAAAGTACTTATTTATTTTATTCAGTTCAGATGTGTCCTAAGTGACCTCCATACATTGCTCTCCTCCCGACCGATACCAATGGATAATTCAACGCTTGGGAAATACAGTTGCATGCTGGAAATATTATTTCGTCCTCCCAAGACAACGAAAGAAGTTTGAATAACAGATATATATATTTTTTTTTTTCCTCCTTGCGTTGTCCCGGCATTTGCCACGGCTCATGGGAGCCTGGGGTCCGCTTTGACAACTAATCCCAAGATTTGGCGTAGGCACTAGTTTTACGAAAGCGACTGCCATCTGACCTTCCAACCCGGAGGGTAACCAGGCCTTATTGGGATTAGTCCGGTTTCCTCACGATGTTTTCCTTCACCGAAAAGCGACTGACAAATATCAAATGACATTTCGCACATAAGTTCCGAAAAACTCATTGGTACGAGCCGGGGTTCGAACCCGCGACCTCCGGATCGAAAGTCGCACGCTCTTACCGCTAGGCCACCAGCGCTTCTGAATAACAGATATATATACTAAACTTATTAAGACACGGGTCTAGTGTGGTGACAGACTTTCAACACTGTCTTCTTTTTAACCCCCGACGCAAAAACGACGGGGTGTTATAAGTTTGACGTGTCTGTCTGTCTGTCTGTCTGTCTGTCTGTCTGTCTGTCTGTCTGTCTGTCTGTCTGTCTGTCTGTCTGTCTGTCTGTCTGTCTGTCTGTCTGTTTGTCTGTGTGTGTGTCTGTCTGTGGCATCGTAGCTCTCGAACGGATGAACCGATTTTGATTTAGTTTTTTTTGTTTGAAAGCTGAATTAGTCGGGAGTGTTCTTAGCCATGTTTGATGGTAATCGGTCCACTATGTCGGAGGTTATTCAAAATTTTAATTAGTTTTTTTTTTAATAAAAAAAAATTACAATGGTATGTGGCTGATTCTTAGCGGCCAGAAATGTATTACAAAAACACCTAAATACTATTTTTTTCAGCCTTCTAGCTCAAAAAATAAAGATTTTACACCCGGGTTAGATTTTTTTGAAAAAAATTTTTATCCAAATCGGTCCAAAAAAATGTCTATATATACGAAAATATAAAATTCGTGTGGCACTATCGTGCCACCGAAAGCCCAATTCTGAAGTCCATTTTGGTCTATCTCTTATCGTTTCCGAGATATAACGTCTTGAAAGTACGAAATGTACTAAACTTCTACTATTTGTTTGTGAAATCGTTGCTATCACATTCCATCAGGCGCTCATGACTAAATTGTATGGAAGAGTCGAAATCCGACTCGCACTTGACCAATTATCGTAGAAAGTTGTGTTTCGACGTAAAACGATGAGGTGTTATAAGTTTGACGTGTCTATCTGTCTGTGTGTGTGTGTGTGTGTGTGTGTGTGTGTGTGTGTGTATGTGTGTGTCTGTCTGTGGCATCGCATCGTGTCGTAGCTCCTGAACGGATCTACCGATTTTGATTTATTTTTTTGTTTATAAAAGGTGAATTAGTCGAGTGTTTTTTATTTATATTAGCTGTAGGTGAAGGCCTTTCTTCCCGTGGGAGAAGGCGACTGTGGGATGTGGGTTAAATTGTGGCGTAGGCGAGAGGCTGGCAACCTGTCACTGCAATGTCACAGTTTCGTTTTCTTTCAACCCCTTATTTGCCAACAGTGGCACTGAAACCTGAGTAGTTTCATGTGCTCTGCCTACCCCTTCATGGGACACAGGCGTGATTGTATGTATATGTAGCTTTAGGTGATGGCCGCTGGTCCAAGATGGTCGCCGCCACAAAAAAAATTATTTATTTATTATGGATTACAGAGGCAAGCCTGATCGCGCGATAAATGATAAAACCAGCAGGGTTAGCACATGATTGCCGCGAGAGTATGTCACCGCGAGATAGACTACCGGTTCTTATGTCATTAATACAATTACGACAAAGACGTGTCATCTCATCTATCTCGCGGCGACATACTCTCGCGGCAATCATGTGCTAGGCCTAAAGGGGCGGCTCATTCTGCGATTCTATCGCCGCGCTACATGTATATGGCGGCGGCCGCGAGTTTCGCGGCCCGTTCACTGGTGACGACCTTCACGCGGCGCAATAGAATTCTATGTCGGCTGCTCGCGTGCGGTCTGTTTGTTAATGTAGGTAAGAATTTAGAATGGCGGCATTTTATGAACATCAAAGGAGTGAGCCTTCAGTATTTGTACTATTATATTCTGTGATATTCGTACTATTAGTAAGTGCGAAAAGGATGGCCTGGCGCGACCATGCTATCGGTGCTGATTTTTAACCGCCGCCTCAAATCTCAAAGGAAGGGGTTCTCAATTCGTCTGTATTTTATTTTTTATGTTTGTTCCTCGATATCTCCGTCGCTACTGGACCGATTTTGAATTTTTTTTTTTTGATAGTATATGAATACAGATTGGTCCCATTTTTCTCAGAACCCAGTTCTGATGATGGGATCCTGGAGAAATCGAGAGAACTCCTCAAGTCTGAAAGGCATACATATGGTGATTTTTGTGTTTTTAAAGGAATGGCATGCATTTACTTACGGAACAGTGACATTTGGTGCAGTGGAACTGCTGATGATGGTCAGAACGGAACTCCTCAAATCTGAACGGCACGCTTATAGTGACTTTGGTATTTTTATAAGATCAGCATGCCCTTACGTCCAGAACAGTGACATTTGGTGCACTGAAACTTCTGATGATGGTCAGAACGGAACTCCTCAAATTTGAACGGCACGCTTATAGTGACTTTGGTATTTTTATAAGAACAGCATGCACTTACGTCCAGAACAGTGACATTTGGTGCAGTGGAACTCCTGATGTTGGTCAGAACGGAACTCCTCAGATCTGAACGGCACGCTTATAGTGACTTTAGTATTTTTATAAAAACAGCATGCACTTACCTCTAGAACATCTTGAACGTAAAAAATGTAGGTAAGTAGGTACTTAACATACAGTTCGGTACTTGAATTCCAAAACACAAGAAATATGACAAAAGAAAGAGCCCCCTACAAAAAGAAAGAAATAAAAACCTTAAATTATAAATTTAAAAAACCCCCGACACAAAAAAAAGGTGAATTAAATTAAAAATTAAATAAAAAAAGGGTGAAAAAAACTAAAAGTGCGAGCTTTCAAAAAGTAATAAAATAACTAAATAAGTAGCTCTAGGAATACCTACCTTCCTTCTTACGAAATACCTACCTTCTTCTTCTTAGGAATATCTACCTACCTTCTACCTTCTTACGAAATACGTAAGATGAAAACCTAACTACGAAATTCTTGAACGTAAAAATTTTGGTACTTAAACATAAAATTACTTGAATTCTTAAACACAAGAAATATGACAAAATAAATTATTAATTATTATTCTCTTTATTGATTTCCATTATTAATTAATGGTAAAGTGTTGTCGCGTCGGGGGACCGCTCTTTGCCTGTCTAACTTGAAACTTAAAAACTAAATACACTACTAAACTAACTTAATAAATGTTTAACAAAAAATTCACTAGGTACATACATTAAACTAACTACCTGAACATGAACAATGTAACTATACAACCAAAATGTCAAAGGAAGTATTAGAATTACAAGTAACGTATATGTTTACAACCAAACAAACTAGATAAGTGCTGAG
The DNA here is from genome assembly GCF_023078275.1 of Leguminivora glycinivorella. Lineage (NCBI taxonomy): Eukaryota > Metazoa > Arthropoda > Insecta > Lepidoptera > Tortricidae > Leguminivora > Leguminivora glycinivorella. The sequence continues at coordinate 1,036,183 of NC_062987.1, read as the reverse complement.
CAAAAATTTCAACACCCAATCTTAAAATAAGACTCTAAAGACTGCATCGGAAACACAACCGTCAACGACGTCTGCCCTTACGCTAATATTGAGAGCGGTCCCCCGACGCGACAACACTTTACCATTAATTAATAATGGAAATCAATAAAGAGAATAATAATTAATAATTTATTTTGTCATATTTCTTGTGTTTAAGAATTCAAGTAATTTTATGTTTAAGTACCAAAATTTTTACGTTCAAGAATTTCGTAGTTAGGTTTTCATCTTACGTATTTCGTAAGAAGGTAGAAGGTAGGTAGATATTCCTAAGAAGAAGAAGGTAGGTATTTCGTAAGAAGGAAGGTAGGTATTCCTAGAGCTACTTATTTAGTTATTTTATTACTTTTTGAAAGCTCGCACTTTTAGTTTTTTTCACCCTTTTTTTATTTAATTTTTAATTTAATTCACCTTTTTTTTGTGTCGGGGGTTTTTTAAATTTATAATTTATCTCCTGTGAGTGTCGTCGAAGTCGACTGCGAGATGTAGGTACGAAAAAATCGTGGAGTAAGCCACCCCTGGTATTTTTTTTTAGATGTTATAAACACTGACGCAACAACACATGTTTTCCAAGTGTAATTAATTTAATTTATAATACCTATTTTTGTACATGTTCTTATGATTTTAATTTGTTTACATTAAATTGTGTTTTAAACTAGGACATTATCTCTTTGCTCGAGATACAGGATTTTTTTCCTAGTTCGGGCGCACGTAACACTGCACGTACTATAAGTAAACGCATAAATGTAACATTAGCAATAAGGTTTTTTCAATAAATTATTCTTATCCTTATTCTTATTCTTAAACCTAATTTCTTAGGGTTAAAAAAAAACGACGAATCACTTCGACAAAAAGTAAGTAATATGTAGCTAAGTACCCTTGTGCTTTTTTCGTCTTGGCCGAAAGCACTGCCGTGCCCTCAGATACTCCGTTCTCTTTATAGTTCAATAGATTCTTAGATAAAACACAATGCACACATGCCCCTAACGGTCAACGTCGACTCAAATCAATGTCAAAATACAGTCGTATCAGATCTCCAGCCTGCCTAGCCGAGGTGACAGTCGTTAACGCTAAATGGAGATCGAAAATGCAGTCTGTCTCTGTCGCACCACTATGATAGGGAGAGCTAACTACGATACTCTTACGAAGCGATTGGGACGTTGGCTAGGTGCTCTGATTTTCAGATAAGACACGAAGCTACAGATGTTCAAGCCACGTTATTGCTAGGGGAACTTGGAGCTGGGTATTTAATAGACATTTGTTAGTTTTAATTGTCAGTTGAAGTTTATTGCAACTGTTGTACTTTGATATATAATACAATCATGACAAGTTTGAACAGACGAATTCATTATATTATTTTCGTAAGGCCCACCATAGTTAAATTTCCCATTTTTAATTTGAACCTTATTCTATAAATAAATTGGTAAGTTTTTCTTTTGTTCCAAAAATCAATGTAACAATGGAAGGTTAAACAATCAGAGAAGGTTCAAATTAGATTGCAACACTATGTACAGTGTAATGTACATTGGGCCCTACGAGGTTTTTATGATAGATTAGAACAGACGGACTGATATTGATTTTGGCTGAAGCGCAGCGCAAAAAATTTTTTTCGCGTCTGGCCCCGTAGCCGAATGGCATTTCTGCGACGCACGACTGGCTCTGTCGCTCCAATGCGCAAGAGCCATAGAGATAGATAGCTACGAAAGAGATATTATCGTGAGCGTTTCGTGAGCGTTTTGCATTCGGCTAACGCACGCAGTAGGTAAATGATGTAAAATATGGAAGATATTTCGATTAACAATTGCCATCGCGAAAAGGACATCACACTAGTGTGTGAGACCCGCTGGTTAATATTATAATAGTGTAGACGTATGTATAGGTACCTAATAATAATGTGGAGTCGGGGTATATCCGCCGCCAGCACGAGTAGGTACTTGATGACGGGCCTCCATCATAGTTATGACTCCAAACATGTCGCCAAATGCGATATAATGAATTAATGACGTCAGTAAATAGTACATCCGTATATTTATAGTATTTTATGCAACTGGTGGTTAAAAGAGGTCAAAAAAGGTGAGTGGCGTGGGTAACAATTTGAGGCGAAGCCGAAAATTGTTAATAAAGACGCCACGAGCATTTTTTGACTCAGTTAAACACCGTTGCATACAATACTTTTTCTACGACCAAGCACTTATTTTGAAAGAAAATTATAAATTCAACAAATACCTACTTTCAGTCATCTTAGTTATCTAGGTGGACCGCCTACCATTTTGAATATGCAGTTTGAGTGCAAACATGAAAAAAAAAACATTCAGTCGAATTGAGAACCTCCTCCTTTTTTGAAGTCGGTTAAAAATAAAACTGTCTATGGTATGGTTCTTTGAAGCCTGGCCACTAAGACGAATCGAGCCGAGTTGAATCGAGTTCTCATACATTTGAATGCGATTCGACGCGTCGCCAATGAACGCAGCAGAAAACGAAGGAGTCTCGACTCTGCGAATTGGTTTGTTAAGTTGGTAGCAATGTATTTACTGAACTGTAACAGCTATATCGTGCTACTGCTACTAAATGTTTTCAGGGTATAGACTAGATAGACTTGTCCTGACATCTTTTATGTAGGGTTTTAAAGTTCTATGCACGACCTTGTAACTCACGAATAACAGTACGGGAGTAGAAAAAATATATTTCACGAAAGCTTCACGTCTGATGTGATGTATGTTTAACCCCCGACGCAAAAACGACGGAGTGTTATAAGTTTGACGTGTCTGTTTGTCTGTCTGTCTGTTTGTCTGTCTGTGTGTGTGTCTGTCTGTGGCATCGTAGCTCCCGAACGGATGAACCGATTTCTATTTAGTTTTTTTTTATTTGAAAGCTGTGTTAGTTGGGAGTGTTCTTAGCCATGTTTCATGAAAATCGGTCCACTAGGTCGCGGTCGGGGGTTTTTTCAAAATTTTAATTTTTGATAGAAGATAAGTGAAGGCAGCTACCTACTACACAAAAACGGTCTTAGAAGAATAAGAATAAGAATTTATTATTGCCTCAAAAACTTAAAAGTAACCTTACATACTAAGTACAGTGCATATTTTAAATACTAAATGTTACTTAACTAGACAAGTAATATATTCATATTGGCAATAGGTTCCAATCTCAGCATGTGCCAAGCCGAGGGCCTAGCGCTGGTTTTCTGACTGGACCTTCGAGATAGAAGACCTTTCTTTTGTTTTAAAGTCGATTAATCAATATTGGCATTTAAAACGTAAGTTAATTTTTTTTGAATGCCTGTAAACGCCAAAACTTTCATTCGATTTTGCGTAACCATACGGGAGCCTTTATTGGCCCTTATTAAACTGCCGAAATTCAATTATTTGGCTGACCGCCTACCAAAATACACCCTGTATTAGTCTATCAAATATCCATGGTAGGTATCTCTAGTGTAGAGGGTTATCTGTTGTTTAACGTGACATTGGCATCTAAAAGCCGCAACCGCACCGCACGAGACGTCTCAGCCGGCGCTCGCCGCAACCACGTGTCAATTTACATTATTCAAAGGTGTGAGAGCTCCAAATGTTACACCAGGGGCGGATCCAACGACAATATACATAAACTTAAAAGTGGATAAATTCTTGAACTCTGCCTCTAGTAGATCTGCGGACTTACATATTTGTATGAAAAGTTGCGTCGCTTCGTGAGCGCACTTTCATACTAGCCCATGGTCGCGACAAAAAAGTCGCCCGTGGGCGCACCGTCTTAAAAGTTTTGACTATGGAGATTAGAGGGAGGAGCGTACTAGTTCACAATGGATGAACTTTATCGCATCGGTGCGTCTCAATCACACTTAGGGCCTTATCACACTTGCGATTTACAAGCGAGGCGAAAGCGAAGCGAGCGCGCAGCGAGTTCGTCGCGTGCCCGTTACCAATTCGCAGCGAGTGCGTCGCGACTTCGCCGCGAGCGCGCAACGATTTCGTAGCGAGTTCGCCGCGTCTAGATATGCTGTACCTTCGTCAGCAAAATTCATTTCTACCCACTTTAGTTTAATCCTATCATTTGTAGTAGTTTATTATCTACGAGTGTGAGCGGACAGTAACAATAATGGCGGAACAATCAAACACTGTTGGAATCGATATCGAGGCATTTATAAAATTTAAAAAATTTTGATTCGTTCACAAAACAGCACATAATAGTCGCTCACTTGCAGTCGATTACTTAAAAATGGATCCTCCCAAACACGCCGTTTCTGCTTTAGTTTTCGTTTCTTACTTCTTCGAAGCAATAAAGCTAACAGAAGTGTTTCGTCGTCGGAATCCATTATGTAAGTGACTGTCTAAGACGCAGATCACTTTCAGCGAATACGCAGCGTATTCGTTACGCGCTCGCGGCGAATTCGCGACGAACTCGCTGCGAATTAGTTACGGGCTCGCGACGAACTCGCTGCGCGCTCGCTTCGCTCTCGCCTCGCTTGTAAATCGCAAGTGTGATAAGGCCCTTAGGGCCTTATCACACTTGCGATTTGCGGGCGATATATGAAAGCGAAGCGAACACGCAGCGTGTTCGCCGGGAGTGCGCAGCGAGTTCGCCGTGTCTAGAGTCGTGACGTCATGCCGTATTCGTCAGCAAAATTAATTTCTGTCCACTTTAGTTTAAGTCGATTGTTGATGACGGCCTCTTTACGTATTATATACTTTCTACCTTTATACTTTTTCTACCTTTTTTATGATATTTTTACATGTCATAGATCTGTTCTGTCACCTAATGTCTAACGAAATAAAACCATACTAGTGTTTGCAAGACTTCTTTTTATTAATATCTCAAAAATACTTAATAGGAGTTCAACAGCTCACAAAACCATCATTGGTCCATCGCAGCCGTCCTAGTGTTATGTTTTGAACCGCACACGTAAGTTTTGAGCTACAAATGATTCGAACACCTATTAAGACACGAAGTCTTGCTCGCGCAGAGCGCGATGCAAAAACGGAGGTTAACAGAGTGTCTAAGTCTTCGCCCTCGCACTCCATGACTATTCGACCTGCGGACACGACGTTCGTCGCCGGTAGCAGCCATATGGAACCCTCGCCGCACAGAGATGTGCCGCACCCGCTACCAGCGCACAGTATGGTATCAAAGTCGTCGTCTGCCCTAAGGAAAAGGTTAGAATACGAGCGCGCTATTGAACTGGCAAAGATAGACAAGCATTTGTTAGACCTGAAGTATGAGGCTGAACTAGCCGACCTGAAGTCAGAAAAATACAGTTCACACCAGAGTGTTATAACCTCACGTCACAGCTCCCACATTAGTAACGCTAGCAAGAGCACACGTCAAAATGTCGAAGACTGGATAGAGCGAAGCTCGCGAGAACTTGATCCGTTGCAGCGCGCCCCCGAGGATGTTGATAACCCGCGCGACTGCGACCAGCCGGCAGCTCCCGACGCCGACTCGAACGGTACGATCAAATTGCTTGCAACTGCAGTTAAAAATTTGACACTCGCTTCCACTAAAGATAAGTCACACGACAACATTTTGAGCCGCATGTGTATGCCGCGAGATTTACCCAAATATTCCGGCGATCCGCTCGAATGGTTACAATTTAAACAAGCGTTTGAGGAGTCTACTGAAGTATGTAAATTTACCCCGAAGGAAAACTTATGGCGATTACGTAAGTGTTTACATGGACAAGCTAAAGAAACCGTGTCAGCCCTGCTTATGTCCGCCGCCTCGCCTGATCGCATCATGGCGACACTTGAACTTCGTCACGGCGACCCCGAATGTATAATAAGCAGACTTATTCACGACATTAAGAAGCTTCAGCCCATGTCCCAAGAGTACCAGAAAGACATTGTCAATTTTTCTGTCAAAGTTCAAAACTTTGTCGAGTCTGTGAAGGCAGTGGGGCGCGAGGAGTATGTACAAGGTCTCAGTATTGTACCACTGCTAATTTCAAAGATACCACCAGTCCTTGTCTCTAAGTGGTCTGACTACAGCTTCCCATTGATTAAGGAGGGAGGAAAGTCACGATTGTCTATTATGTCCGATTTTCTGAACACCGAAGCTGTCAAGATCGCTACGACTGCTAACGTCAATCTACAAAATTATCGCCCTGAGCAAAATAAACAAAAGCAACACGATACTATTACGAAAGTTGCACCAAAAGCGCAAGCAATACTGTTGCAAACTGACCAACGTGACAACACAGAGAAGAACGATAAGTGCTCATTTTGCCGCACTCAATATCATAAGTTGCCTGATTGCAAGAAGTTTAAACGCGCCTTACGTAAAGACAGATGGCGCCACGTTAAGAAGTATGGACTTTGCTACAAATGCATATCGCAACGTCACGATCGTGAGACTTGTTCTGCCCCTATGTGCGACAAGGATAATTGCGGAGATGCACATCACAGTCTACTGCACTACGAATATATCGGCAAAGACGGCGATACTTCAACTTCTCGCCCCGTCGATGTAAATGTCAGCGCCTTGCCGCAGCCCGAGTCAAACATAGTCACAGAGCCTACAACATCGAGTTCTACGTCATCGCCTGTAACTGAAGCTGCGACATGCTCTATAGATACTGAAAAGCATGTACTATTGAAAGTAGTTCCTGTCAACATTCACGGGCCGAACGGCGTGTTTAGTACGACTGCATTTTTGGACGACGGGTCTACAGTTTCATTACTCAGCGTGGAGCTGGCGGCGCGCGCCGGCCTCTCCGGCCACAACGAGACCATGCGCGTGTGCGGCGCCTGGAAGGACGACGAACTCGTACGCGAAGCAACTGTTGTCAATTTACGTATTTCTTGTATTAATGGTAGTACGCATAATTTAAATGTACGTAGCGTTGATCAATTAGGTATACCTGTACAAAATGTCAAATTAGTAGATTGCGACCAGTATGAACATTTGAAAAAATTGAAAAATCAGCTTCCTTATGCTAAGATTTCTAAGCCTGAGTTGTTAATAGGTCAGGACAATTATAATTTACTTGTGCCTTTAGAATTATGTTTAGGGCAGGATGATGAGCCGTCAGCAACACGTACTCCCTTAGGTTGGTGTATACACGGGCCGGTACACGTGCCACGCGCGCCGCGGGCTGCACGCCCCGCGCACTCGGCGCACGCTACGCTCCACTTGTGCGTGGTGTCTGAGGAAGACGCCGTCGCGCACGCCCTGCGTGAGCTACACGACGAGGTACGCCGCTCGTTTGCGATCGACTCTTTGGGTGTTGCAGGTAAGCCTAGAGAGAATGTTGACGATGTGAAAGCGCAGGAAATGTTAGACAAGTCTGCAGTGCTCATCAATGGCAGGTGGTCAGTGGGTCTACCATGGAAGGATCCGCACGTCAGCTTGCCCGATAGTTACCCTAGCGCCATTAAGCGGTTACAGGGTGTAGAAAAAAAGATGCGAGCTGACAAAGCTTATGGACTCAGGTACGAGGAACGTGTCAACCATTTGTTTGAAAACGATTTCGCTCGCGAAATGGCCGACACGTCATTCACGCCCAATACGTGGTATTTACCACATTTTGGAGTCGACAATCCTAACAAGAAAAAGCTGCGTTTGGTTTATGACGCAGCAGCTAAAAGTCAAGGAAAGTCCCTCAATGATTTTCTTCTAACGGGACCGGACTTACTCGCTTCCTTGTTCGGCATTATGGTTCGTTTTCGAGAGGATAGGGTAGCAGTAACCGGTGACATAAAAGATATGTTTTTGAGAATAAAAACCAATCCTGTAGATCAAAACGCCCTCAGATTCCTGTGGAGAGGTAGGAACCCCACAGGTCCAGTGAAGACATACGCGATGACGTCGCTGATTTTCGGCGCGAACTGCTCTCCATTCATTGCGCAGTACATAAAGAACAAGAACGCTAGCAGGTTCGAGTCTACGCTTCCAGCTGCCGTCGCTGCTATACACCACCAGCACTACATGGATGACTATATCGATAGTCTGCCGGACGAAGCTTCCGCCATCGAGATGGTAAAGAATATTCGAGATATTCACAGCGCCGGAGGTTTCGAAATCCGCAACTGGACGTGTAATAGCGCAGCCGTGCTCGACACTATACCTAAGGATGTTTTAGGTGATACAGCTGTGAAGTTAGGACAGGACGAACATGACGATGGTGAGCGGACTCTTGGTCTGATATGGTACCCTGCTAAGGATGAACTAGGGTTCGATGTGTCATTCAAGCGCATTCCTGATAGCGTCATCAAAGGCGAACAAAGACCTACCAAGAGGGTTATGCTACGTGTCATTATGTCAATCTTTGACATTTTCGGGTTTTTGTCACCTTTCACTACACAGGGTAAAGTTATGCTGCAGGACACCTGGCGTCTCCATATCGACTGGGACGATGTTATTCCAGACGAATTATATAAAAAATGGTGCAGTTGGTTGGAATTACTGAAACTTATTGGAGAAATTCGTCTGCCAAGATGGTACCAGTCGTGCGCTGTCAAGTGCAAGATGGGAGAAGAATTGACAGCAACTCTACCAGGCTCTTCTGTTCATGCCGCGACTCAGCAAAGCTACAACGACTTAGAGCTACATCTATTTAGTGATGCCTCACTTAAGGGGTTGTCTATTGTTTGCCCGACAGTCATTTAACATAATATTCATTTGCCCGAATCTAACTTGCCTGAATTTCATTTGCCCGAATGATTTGTTTACCATAAAAATCATATGACATACTCGTTGTTTATCCGAATATTACCTTCCATAATCATACAATGCCATACTATTTGTTAGCCATATTATTAAGTGCAATAATATGGTTTCATAGAATATTCAAACGCCATAAGCAATTATTGCCATATTAATTGTTGCCCATATTATTACCTAACCTAACCTACTTTCTGATAGCAGTTTCATTTTCCAGGGGTCACAGTTCTAACCTAACCTAACCTACTTTTCCAGCAGTTTCATTCTCCAGGGGTCACAGTTCTAACCTAACCTAACCTACTTTCTGATAGCAGTTTCATTTTCCAGGGGTCGCAGTTCTAACCTAACCTAACCTACTGTCTTATAGCAGTTTCATTTTCCAGGGGGTCACAGTTCTAACCTAACCTAACCTACTTTCTGATAGCAGTTTCATTCTCTAGTCCTTCTAGTACCTATTATAGTAGTTTTCGATTCTGCCAAAGCACATTATGGAAATTGACTTTTCTGGACGCTAATTTGTATGACAAATGATGGTATGGAATGTGGTAATTACGGATTTCGATGATTCTGACAAATGACATTATGGAAACTGACTTTATGGGAAACAAATTTTCTGGCACTAGATTAATATAGTAAACAATGATTATGGCATAAGATGTTATGAGAAACAATATTATGATTGTTGAATAGGATGGCAAATAAAATTATGGCAAATGAAATTCTGGCAAATGGGGGTATCCCCACTTAAGGCTATGTCAGCTGTCGCATACTGGCGTTGGAAGAGTAACAACCAAATATTTGTCTCGTTTGTTGCCAGCAAAAGCCGCGTTTCGTCGGTGAAACCTCAAACTGTGCCACGATTGGAACTCCAAGCTGCGTTGTTAGCAGCTCGACTTGCTGACTCGCTAGCGAAAGCACATCGTTTGAACATCACTCGGCGGCACTTCTGGTGTGATTCAAGTACCGTGCTACACTGGATAGGCAACAACACTCGTCGATACAAAACATTTGAAGCTAACAGACTTGGCGAGATCGACGAACTGTCAAAACCCTCTGAGTGGAGATATGTACCCACAGGACTGAACGTGGCAGACATTGCCACAAGAGAAACGTTCAATTATCAGTCTTTTCTCAACGAGTGGTTCAAGGGACCTGAGTTTTTGTACAGCGATGAGACTTTCTGGCCAGCGAATGTCCTGGAACCTGAAAATGAAGTCACTGCTCAAGCTTGTATGACCATAGTACAAAACTCACGTACATGTTTCCCGGTTCCTGACCCTGAGCGCTTCCCCTCGTTTCTGCGATTTCTGAGAACTACTGCTTGTGTTCTAAAGTTTATTCACAAATGCAGAGGAATTGCCCTTGATGACTACGCCCTGATGCAGAAGGCAAAACAACTAATCTTTCGGCAGGCTCAAGAAGATTCCTTCGCTAGTGAAATACAAGCAGTCAAGGCGGAAAAAGAGTTGTCACGCGATAGTCGACTGAGAAATCTATCTCCCTACTTGGACGAGAACAATGTCTTACGCGTAAGCGGCCGCATAGATGCTGTTTGCGACGTATCCCTGGAAGCTAAAAGACCCATTATTCTTGACGGGCGACATCCTACTACTCGGCTCTTGGTCAAGCACTATCATGTGAAGGCTGCACACGGACACCAAGAAGCGGTAGTGAATGATCTAAAACAAGAATACTGGATAATCCAGCTTCGACCTACCGTGAAAAATGTTGCGTCTCGTTGCATGCTCTGCAGGTTAAGAAAGGCTACCCCTCAGGTGCCTCGGATGGGTGACTTACCTCGAGCGCGCATGGCGCATCATCAACGTGCTTTCACCTTTTGCGGGATCGACCTGTTTGGGCCTATGGAAGTCACCGTAGGCAGACGTCGAGAAAAACGCTACGGCGTTTTATTTACCTGCCTGACCGTTCGTGCGGTCCACATAGAAGTTGTCCACACACTTACTACGGACTCACTGATTATGGCACTTCAACGTATGGCGTCTCGACGTGGATGGCCGTCGCACATTTATTCCGATAACGGCACGAACCTACGCGGAGCAGACGTCGAACTGCGAAGATCCATCTAAGAGCTTGACAAAGAGTATCTAAGGGCCGCTGCTCTTAACAATCAAATTCGTTGGACCTTTATCCCCCCCGCCAGTCCCCATTGGGGTGGGGCGTGGGAACGCTTGATTCGTACCGTAAAGCGATCTCTTCGTGTCATTTTAAAAGAACGAGCGCCTCGAGACGAGACTCTGAACACCCTGCTAGCGGAAGTGGAAGGGATAGTCAACGGTCGACCATTGACACACGTGTCGGTAGAACCGGGATCATCTGAATCGCTAACGCCCAACCATTTCCTTATTGGTTCTTCATCCAGATTGCCAGTTCATGGCGTATTTGACGATTCGGACTTAGCTTTAAGAAAGCAATGGCGAATAGCGCAGCGATTGGCCGACATGTACTGGAAACGCTGGATGAAGGAGTTCCTCCCA